>NC_051846.1:165648369-165651395 GCF_002237135.1 Teleopsis dalmanni | reverse complement strand
AACGGTTAAGGGACGTAAGATAAATTAATATAATTAGTAAAAATTAATTAATTTTATGTCCAAAAATATTATTTTGTCTTTCACATTTTGTCGTGATCTGTAAAAACTAAAAGAATAAATATTTTCTAAAAAAATTATTACATATTTTTTAAAAGTTAGTCTCAAGATAAATTTTAGATTTATTCAAAAGAATACTTAATTTTCTGAAAAAAAGTATTACATATTTTTTAAAATTAATCTTAAGATAAATTTCAGACTTATTCAATAGGAAACTCGTATTATAAGTCTGTACAAAATTCTTAACTTGTCAAAACAATCTCAGCCGTAACCCGTCTAATCGTAGATGAATTTATTTCGATGAGTCAAAGGCTTATGTATGTCAACAGACTGAAGGAGTTTTAGGTAGTTATACTCGTGTTTAAATAGAGAAACCACAGTGCAATGTATTTAAGATACACATCCGCAATCACGGATCACGGCAATATTACTAAAAAAGAATTGGGAAAAGTATTCTCATGGTTTTGGTTTCTAGATGACAATAAGCAACATTTTTTTCACTTTCTTCTCTGATTTAAAATTTTGATAGCGCTCGTTAAAAGGAGTCCGTGATCTCGTGAATACCAAGATTAAATAGAAATGGGATGAAGCCTTGATAATCATAGGTTGTTAAATGTTTAAGTTTATATGTTTTTATGAATGGTGTCGTTACTGTTTACAATTTTGATTACATTAGGACACAATTTCTCTATGACACAATACAATAAAATAAATCAACAATGTAAGATAGTCTCAATTTGGTTTTTAATTAATGCAATTATTAAACAAAATTATGTATTGTGTATTGCAGCATTTATAACCTTCAAAACAAAATTTTAAATACCTTGTAACGTGGAAAATGCTTTTGATTAGTCTGACCTGCTGATTTTTCACTGGGCTACCTGTTAAAATATCTTTATCCCGAACATAAATTTAATTTTGCACACGATAGATAGCAAACAAAAATTTTATTTAATTTTTGTATCTCATGTACCTACAGATAGTATCTGGTAGAAGATTCACGTTTTAGTTCAAACTGCATTTTTTTTTTAAATAATTAGTTTCCCTCTTGAAACAATAAAACTCTAAATTGAGATGTAGTAGGATGTGAAATTATTGTTTTGATAATATTATAAATATTTGACAAAATTGATGCCAATTAAATTACAAACAAAGATTTTAAAATCAAAAGAAACTATTTCGGTTTTATTTTGCTTAAATATCATTTAGATATAATATACTATAGACATATTCATTTAAATAAAGAGAAATTTTATCACACGACTTCTTTAAAATAATGCCGGAGAAAATCATACGCGCGGCGGGAATACATCGACCGGTCAGTATGTCGATGACATTGTTATCATTGATCATGATAACATGATGCACATGTGTTCTTTAAAAAGAAAAAAGATATAAAACTATAAGTTTATGGACAACATGAAATATCTTTCAAATATACATTAGCAACAATATTAATCTTTAGATAAAGCGAAGACTTATTCATAGATCATATTAAAGTCTAACCTTCTATAGATAAACGAATACTATTCTTTTAATTACTAATCTACTTGTTGATTGTTTAAAAACATGGACAATGAAGACCGATGATGGGCGATCCACAAATATTTTTGACTGAAAAATAGTTTTCAATGGAACGACGAGCTGTATGTACATCTATGCTGAATAGGTGATGCGTAATACACTAGCATTCTTTCTACTGGTAGAAATGAAGTACTGGATACTTTTTCATACCTGCATATTTTCAAAATGAAGTCAGCGCTTTTTATACAGACACGATAGGCGGATGATGCTAAATGCGGCTAAGATGAACTATGGGTGTAGCTACAAAAAAATTATTTCTATTTTTTTTATTTTTAATGTACTAATCTTTATAAATCACGTATAAAAAGTTAATGATGTTCAGTACATCCATTTACAGCATAGATGAGTATTTGAGGAAACAACTCTCCATCTTTCGAGAAGAATACAAGTATGGTAACATGTTCATAAAAAATTGATCAAATGACAATTCTGTACTACACATTATTTTAGAAAGATGAGTTTTTAGTAGTATCGAAGAGGAACTGGCGTGATACACATATTTTACACTAGCACGGTATAATTGGTATAATATTAAATGTTTACTTTGAAAGTAGAAACGATCAATAGTTAATATTAAATAGCGTTATTGATGTGCTAACCAATCCTAAATGGAGAAACTAAATGTTTCAGTGTGTCAGGATTATGCACAGTTATAATTATGATAATGATGTTCACAATAAACGAATTATACTTCAAAATAATCTTTTATCCAGCTTAATTTCTAACTATATTTTGCGATTCCTAATATGGAGAATTTAGATACGGACTTTGCATACCGTTGGACATATTTGAACAAAATATAATAGCAAGGACTCATTTAGAGTTAACTGATAACTAATTTTATTATATTAACTGGTTTTTAATTTTGATATTAATAACAAATTTAAACTTACCATTAGGTATGTATGTAGGTGACATGTAAAAAGTGGATGGATCTCCTAAATTCACTAAAAAGAGTTTTTTAACATGAAAAAAGGGGTCGGATAATCAGTGAATAGTAAAAAAATATATAATAATGTTTCTATTTGTCACTTAAACAGTGCAATGAAACATGATAGTTCTATAAGGAGGAAACGATGAAAAGCCATTCATTTATTTTATCATTTTAAAATATATCACAATATTTAAAAAAATGTAGAGTACAAACAATAAATGTTGATACAAGTCAAAGTGTGACAGAAGATAAGGTTTTCAAAGTCTAACAGTGTATATACTTCTATATAACAGTATATACTTCTATGTATTTTATATATTTCCAATTTCAGCAATTTTTTTTATCATGATTTAATCTCAATGTTTAATATCAACTTTAAATCACAATAGAATGCAATTTTATATAATGTTTATGTTTAATGGGTAAAATCTTTAAAGTACTTAATATATAA
>NC_051846.1:165642160-165648269 GCF_002237135.1 Teleopsis dalmanni | reverse complement strand
GTTGATTATATAAAATACTCACAGATTTTCACGCATGACAATGATTATTATAAAATTTATATAGATACATTTGTACATGATTATATATTTCTTACAACAAATATTTATTTATATAAATATGATATATACAGATAAATATGCAATACAAATGTACAAATTAAATTTTTTGTGAATTTAAGTATATCTTACATATGAGCATATATACTTATGCACATGTGAGTATAAATTCATTACAAAAAATATGATAAGTTCTTATTAATACTGGGGACTATAAATTACACTTGAAATGATTTGTACATTTGTTATCAAAACTTGAAATTGCATTTTTTACTGAAGATTCGAATTATTTATGATAGTTTGTGTTTTATATTTATACACATACTGTATATAGATGTATGTATATATATGTAATATCAAATACATATATATATATATTTCTGTAAATATATTTTATATATATTTATATTATGTGTAATAATAATATATATATATATAATATGTAAAATAAAATATATATATATTTCTGTAAATATATTTTATATATATTTCTATTATATATATTATTAATATAAGTATGAATATATTTATAAAAAATGAATTTTAAACTTTTCGATGCAATGCTTTGTCACTATAATATGCGTAATGTTAATTAAATTATTAAACTTATGCACAGAATTAATCTAAATAAAGGCTTTAAACGCTTCTTTTAATTATTATTTAAACATTGTATATAAATTTGAATTAATAGAGTAATTATTTTTACTCCATTATTATAAAAATAAAGTAAATATATATTTGTTATACTTAGAAATACTATAAAAAATTAAAAATGTTTTAGGAACCTTAACTAAATTTGTTTGAAACTGAACACAAAGTTATTTCAACTAACTAATTAAATAATATAAAAAACATTTTATAATATTAAATATATATAAGGAAATACAGGATTTAACTTAAAAAGCACTGCTTTTAATTCATTATCAATTAACAGTTGATCAAGAAAATGTCTTTTACATATTATTTTTAATCCAAATGCTTTTTATAAATTGGTTGACTTTTATTTGTTTAAAATTTATAAACAAAAACATAAAAAAATGTTTCTATTTTATTAATCAGATTTAAAACACTATAGACTTTTTCTTAAGGAACTGTATGTATTACAAAACGTCTTTTTTTTGTTGTGTAGAGAACCGATTACAAAATTGATTTATCAAACTTAAAGTAAAGCATTTCATTTACGCCTTTAGTGTCTCGTTTAATAGATGCTTTTTTCCTAAAAAATGTATATCAAATTTTTAAAATAAAAAAAGTTATTTAAAGATCATTAACTTACGAAATATCACCATAGAAATGAAATTGAGTATCTGGAGGCATTTCTTCGCCTGGTCCCTTAAATGCATTATTGAGAATGAAATCATATGGTTGTGACTATTGGTTACAAAAAATTTAAATTATTTAAATTCTATTTATTACATTCAAAAGCCACTAACCGAATCAACTAACTCTATCTGTTTAGGATATTTAAAACAATTAAAATCAACTGTATCTTTTATCAAGTCAAAAACACAATCATCAGTAAATTTTAAAAATAAATCCATATCCCTTGCAGTAATTTCTGTAATGTCTTTTTTGTCAATTTTAAAATTATTATCCATTATTATTTTTCGCAGTACATAATCACATGCAAGATTTTTTTGCATACGATAAGCCTTAAGATGAAATTCAAAGCGTGCCGTAAATAATTTATATATTTTATCATAATCTTCATAACGATATTGTATATGTTTACCATCATCTGTAACAGCTGCATCTGCAAAAGTAATATTAAGAAAGTAAGGTACAAATAAGCAAAATTACTACAAATAAGAACTTTAATTACTTAGAAAAACATCTATAAAATTCATATCGGGATTGCAAAAGTCTTTTAAACAATGATGATCACGATTAAGATAATCCCATTTATCCACATCCAAACTGCACTGCTTATTATTAACAATCTAAAATTTTAAACGTAATATAATAATAATAAGATTATAAATAGAGTAGAATAGCGCTGGGATGCTAACAAAAATGTTATCCTTCTAAATACAGTTAATTTACACAAACCTCGAACACAAAAAGATATTGCTCTGGCATTGGAGTTGAAAGTAGGTTTGGTTCCCCAACTATAAGTGCCTTTATGAGTTCAATACCGAAATTGCGGTTTGCTCGTAAATTATTAAAAATACTGCTATCCAGTTGCCGAAAAATTGCGTTAACGCATGGTATAGCGTTCCACTCATGCTAGATTTTAATGTGTATTAAGAAAAAATATTAAGAAAATTTTAAATATATTTATAGTACATAGACACATACATTATAATTTTCAACAACAGTTTCCCAAGCATGCGAAAATGGTCCGTGGCCTATATCATGTAATAATCCAGCAATCTACAATCAAAACTTATTAATTTTAAATGAATTATAAGTTATAATAATATAAGTGTTTATATAAAATTACTAGAAAAATTTTTAACCTCTACGGACAACCGATATACTGGCCAATCCTTGTCTTTTGTAATCCATTTACTATTTATTTCTAGTTTATTCAGCATTCTCTTACTAGCCCAATACGTCCTATAAAAATATATTTTATCACTGGAATAGTGTAAAGAAATCATATTTACTTACCCAATACAATGATCGTATCTTGTATGCACTGTTTCTGGTTTATTCACAAACATCACACCCAATTGTTTGATATTTTTTAAACGTTGGAATTGAGGAGTATTAATGATTTGGACGATGTCATATGGAAGCAGAATTTGACCATGTACTGGATCAGCTATTTCTAACTGTAAATAGCAAATTTTACGATTAGTGTATATTTAATACAGTTGGTATTATTTAAAGTTTAAAGAAATATAAAAAATTGTTTATTTAATTTAAAGTAGCATTAATACTTATTTGGAAAAATATAAAACGAATTATAGATTAAATAAAAACTTTTATGGCACGCTATTGATATAAATATATTTTATAGCTACTACTTCTGTTATCTTAGCGATACAACATTGTTATAAATTAATTCATCACTAATCGTAATTTAATAAAAATTTTTAAATCTGGGACACAATTTTATCAGATTTTTTTTCACAATTTAGTAATTTTTTAATGTTTTACAAGTATTTGTCGTTTTAAATGACAAAATACATACCATTTTTCCACACATAATGATTCATAAACGGTTAAAGTAACAATATATTTAAATTTCGTTCTTATCTTTAAACGGAGCAATTTTATAATAACTTCATAAACCAAAAATGTTGATATAAATGTTTACAAGAACCAATCAGCTGATTATTTTCTCAAATTCCGTATGATTTTAATTTTAATGCTGCCACACCTTTTTCAAATATGCTAAAGCATGAAATGCAGATGGCGCCACCTTCTTAAGTCTCAGATTCACACAATACAATTAATATATTCAATAATTATACTATGTTCAGACAGTCAAATTCTCTTAATGTCATAAAAATGAAATTATTCTTAATACCCAATATCGAACACTTAAAGTTACTTACTAGGCGACACTGCAAAAACTGCAAAGAAGATAATTCAAGATGATGTTCAATTATTGGGCTGTACAATAGCAATCTAAACAATAAAGTTTGTTGTAAGAAATCTATATATTTTTGGCAACACAGATTTACCAAAATGTTATTAAGGCCTTGTGCGAGTTCGACCAAATTGATACTAAATTGACGGAAATAGTAAATTATGTCGTTATGACAGCGAATATTATAGGGTAAATTAGATAAAAATGAGATAAATTAGGTGTTATAATTGTGAAAATTTTATAAGATTTTTAAAAAAATAAATAAATAAGAAAACTTTTAACCAATAATAATAAATAAGTGCAATAATAAAATAAATAAATATTTACATAAGTGCAGTGCAAAAAATCCATAGGAAATTTCAATTTACTTTACCTCAGTTTAATCGAACTCGCAGACGGCCTAAATATCAATTTATATTTATTTAAAGTAAATTATCTAAAACTCGATGAATGGAGTTGTATAATTGTGAAATTACAAACAAATGATTTTATTTATACTAGCGCTCATTTATGAAAAAAACAAAGCAACCCAAAAATAATGTAAAGAATAAAAATTTAGCATTTTTTGGAAATTTGACGAATACGTTGTGTGCGGAATCAACTTCAAGAGTAATTGATTCAATTTGATGATAGTGGCCGTAGACTTCAGACACGGTGTATTGCTTGGTGAAAGAATTGTTATTCATTTGTTTTTAATTTATGGACGTTGTTTAACTACTTCTTCTTTCAAACGCAACAATGGAACCATGAAGTGAGCGCTATTAACAGTATTGCTTTTCTCAAGGTAGTAGATAAACAAAATTTCACGCGTATCTCAATCGAATATTCACATTGTCTCATTTATGGGGTTTGCTCATTATAACCATCAATGAGAATGATTTACCATACAAAAATCTTACAGATAAATAGGCTCATTATCAATAAATCAGCTTATTTTATTCATTTATAGCAAAAAAATGTCGAATGCAACCGCTAAAAATAAATTTCCCATAAGGGAAATTACCAATATTTGAAATATGTGTCATATGTTTCATATGTATAATGTGAACAAACAACAGCTGAGCTGTAAACAGAAGCACTGACAAAATACGTATTTAATAAAGTCTCTGTTTTTATTAATTGAATATGTAATTGATATATAAAATGTTTATAAATGATTTAATATATCAATTATAATTTAATTTTTTTGTGTTTTTTAATTATTAAGTGGTATTTATAAAAATTTATAAAAGTTATATCAGCTGCATAAATGAGCTCATTACAATGTGAACGTTACTATATAACTTATTTTTTTAATTTATTACTTTTTAATTTGGTTGCCGGCTATTAAGTTTTATCATCATTATTGCAGTCAAATTCACTTCAGAAAGATTATACTGCAAATATCTTAAAATTAATTTTGGATATAAAACTGATCTCTCATCGCTTATTTGTGTAGCACGATATTTTTATACAGGAATACTGTTCCTGTATTTCCTCAAGTGAGCATCAATATTAATCAATTATTTCTTGTTTTGATCTATTTCGTATTATGTGCACCGAATATCTTCGCCACATATATTATCTTCCTTCTCAGGCTAATACTCTATCTACAGCAAATTGGACTTTGGCAATATTTTTGTACACATTCTCATATTTTCAGATTTGTTTGCTGACAAAATTCAAAAATAATAGGTATTTGCATTAGAACATAAATCTTGCCAAAGTCTAGCCAGTGTAAACAACAGGTAGAATTAGAGCATATAATGCATGCGATAACTATTGTTAGATTGATAACCGTATGCCTCAATAAATATTCAGACAATGTATTGCTATTACTTTTTCGTTAAAAATTTTTTGATAACAACATTTTTTTTTTCACTGCTCACACATCGTGAGCATGATATCGATTACGGACATTTTTCTACGAACTTCAACAACCATGACAGTTTGATCTTCACCATAAAAATGTTCAACCCAAACAAAGTTTTTTGAAAATTAGTATTAAAAAAAACATAATAATGTTTGTACCACACATTGCACTTATGTGCGCACAAAATGCACAGCACTTAAAGTGCAATTAATAATAACATCGACAGGTTTTCGCAGTGCAACAAAAAATATTCAATACATATAGTAGCACTGCCCATGGTGTATAACAGGACTGTCCAAAACACGGCCCACAGACCGCATGTGGCCCGCGTCTAATGTTTTTGCGACCCGCGGCATGAATTTAATTTACTACAATTATGCAAATCTTCTTTTGGTGTAAAACCACATTATTTTATTTTCGTGGTATATGTACCAAATATATGAATTTAAATTGATAAATTATTAAAACAAAATTTAGAATTAGAAATTGTCGAAAACAACTACGAACGTATATATTTTTTTCATTGATTCGTGTTGGTCCGCGATCGCATGTGGTCTGGACAGCCCTGATGTATAACATACTGCATATAATCTAATTCATACTATTGAATTCCAAAAACATCAACAGTTTTAAAGTTACTCCATAATGGCTCAAACTAA
>NC_051846.1:165633517-165642060 GCF_002237135.1 Teleopsis dalmanni | reverse complement strand
AATCCATAAATTAAATATTATATTAATATTTATTGATTATGTGGAAAAAGAATCCAATATGAATGATATAAGTCACTCTATTCATAGACAAATTTAAAAGCAATCTACAGCAAACCTTAATTTGATATTATTAACACCTTTCAAGGAAGTATAGTATTAATAAAATGACTTTAAATCGAATACCTTAGCTTTTACTCTTATTAATTAACAGTGTATATGTTTCTTTTTTTAAAAAATGTTGAGCTGTCTTTAGACTTATCTTAAAAAAATATTTATGAAAAGATATAGAATATATACGATCTATGGAAGTCGTACTTTATTTCTTAATACATTTGATTAGTAATAGATTATAAATAGAAATTAAGAAAAAATGTTTAACTAAAATAACGTAACTAACGTTATTTTAATTTAAAAATTAAAAGAAAGTCTCAACCTTTCAACTTAAAGCTAGCTTCAAAGCCTTTAAGATCAAAGCAAATAATGTCTAAACTTATCTCTTCTTTTTAGATTATCTTAATTTCGCAAGACTAGCACCCGTAAAATGTTGAAAATAATTTTAATGGAAGCATGCATATCTCCTACCATAATCAAGCCGCTTCCAAATCTCTAACCTTGGTCCAATTTTTAAATAGGACTATTTTTTCTCAAAACAGAATATCGAGACAATTCAATGTTTCTTTTCTTCTAGTTCAGAGATGAGAAAACATATTCGTTAAATACAAAGTGAATGAACGCTCCTATTAGGATATCTAAAAACAACTAGCAAAGATCGTTAAATCTTCCAGTTAAATGTGATCATTTGCGGCTACCTTCATGATAGACGACGAAACATTATTGTTATTTTGAAAAACTCACTTATATAAAAATACTTTATTAAGTAGTTAAAGATAAGGATCCCTGTATTACATATAATAATATAGATTTATATATAATAAGCGACCTTAGTGAACTTCAAGAACGTTTAAATTTTTAAAAGATTTAGAGAGGGGATTAGATGATTTAAAGGATTAAAATTTTGGAGTTTGAATTCAACACTCTTAATTTTTTAACTTCCAGTCCAAATGTAGAAAGTTTTCAAAAAAAATACAATCACGAGTATAATCAGAATCGATTTATGTTTAGCACGAAATCAAGGTCCTAACGCAATAAATAAATCTAATATTTATTTATTTATAAAATAAATTTATATATAGTTCTGTGTTTAGAACTATACATATATATAGCATATATTTTAGGTTGTCGATTATCGATTGCTCCAAACCAAGGAAGGAAGTTTATAATTAGCCTATACTATAGTCCATATGATAAGCCTAGAGATATAACTATTTCAATTGAATAAAATATTTTTATGGTAAGAAAATCTAATAATAATATTTTAATATTTAATTATAATAATCGTTAACATATGTATTAATTTGTATTATTTTTCTTAATTACATAAATGCTCTTAGTGATTCATCAGTCAACATACTAAATTGAACACATCTAACAAGTTCAACAATTTCATCACAACTACAAAAAAAATATATAAATTAAATATTAAAAATTCTTTCAGCAAAAATAATTACGTATTATCTCCACTTCTATTTGCATTGCATGTACTTATAATACCGCCAAGAGCTTCCAATGCTTCCGAACCTTTTCCAAGGATAGATTCGGATGCACTCAGTGCTGCCTCCACATTGATAGCTCCAGATTCATCAATCTAAACATAATATATGCTTCATTATATATATGTATATGTTTAATCATTATAATTTGGTTTAATTAATAATTAAGAATTAATTTTAACTTGAAGTATATAAAGTGCAATTACCCTAATAACTCATACTTATTACAGAATAGTTTATTGTACTAAACACCATTTAACTAAAAACCTTAACTGTTATTATTTGTATCTGTTACTATTGTGAAGCTATTGTCAAGTTAGCTTATCTAAAATCAATGCCGCTACTTACAACCTATAAGAAATTCGTGAGAAGCCCAAGTCCATCGGGTAATATTATTATATGCAACAATTTAATATCTTATGTTACTAGGTTCAACTTCTACGCAAATATGGAAACCACAACAAAAAATGCATGCTGAAATATTGATTTTGATGTCCGAGAAGACTGTTAGCATTAAAAAATTGAAACCATCATAAAATATTAACAAAAAAATATATAAAATGATTAACGATCAATTTTAGAGAAAATTGAAGACGTGGCATAAAATTTCATTTAATCATACAGTTGAAATATAATAATTCTGATTTGTTTAACTGTTGGAGTTAAGGTTATATTCACTTCATTTTAATATCTTTAAACTTTAATTAAATTAAAATTAATGGACTTTTGAGACTCGATATGACATTTGCTACATCTCCAAACTGAAGGAACTCTTTCAGAAATAGAATATCATCTGTTTATTTAAAGAACAGTGTATACTATACGATAAATAGACTAATCAAATTGAACCTTAAAGAACGACAAAATGGATTCACAGCAAGATGGTTAAGCACTGCCTAACCTCAGGATCATAATAATTCGAAAATAAAAAACCAAGATCATCGAATGTGTTTATTGGATAAACATTGTTCGAGCTTTGATACACATTGGATTATAATAACTGTGTTTATTGGATAAACATTATTCAAACTTTCATCCACACTGGATTTTAATAACTATGTTTATTGGATAAACACTGTTCAAGCTTTGATCCACACTGGATTAAAATAACTGTGTTTATTGAATAAACACTGTTTAAGCTTTGAACCACACTGGATTATAATAACTGTGTTTATTGGATAAACACTGTTCAAGCTTTGACCCCCACTGGATTATAATAACTGTGTCTATTGAATAAACACTGTTCAAGCTTTGATCCCCACTGGATCAACCATTTTAATTCGTCTTACACTATTTTAATCAAAAACCCACTATTAATATTAATATTCATATGTTATATAGTTGGATTTTGTGTTATTAGTAACTGATTTGATATTCTTTTTTTTATTAATAATTTGTTTATTAGATATATATTTCCATACCAATTTAAATTTTTTCATTACACAACTCATAAAGCACTTAGCATTTTCACTTAAATTAACGTCGATGAATGTTAACTCTTCCAATTCCGCTGTAGATAAAAATAAAAAAAAATTTTTAAATTTTCGATTATTTTAATCTACAAAATTATTTTTCTATATCAGTTATTATGTACCATTCGTAACAGGCACTTCCTTGCGACATAAATCGAGAACCTCTTCGCTGCCATAACGAAATGGAGATGCCATGCTTTGAAAACTATTTGCAATTAATAATAAAGCTATCAACGAAATAATTTTATTTGCCATCTTATATATAACTTTCAATATATATAACTAGTACTCAAAGAATCCAACTAAAGAACTTGACGCAATGCAATCTCTTTTTATATGATTTGACAGCTATTGCACGAACTTAGTAGCTTCGTGGTCTAATATTCAGTCTTCGGATATAGTTAAAAATTTTTTTAAATAATTAAGCAGTTGATTTTCGAACAGATAGTAATTGTTATTACAATTAAAAATATGGTTTAATTTGTATTGAACACAGAATAACAAACATCGTATACCATATGGTTTTAGGTGGCAAATCTGTTTTTTCTTGAGTCAAATAACCATTGAGTCACTCAAATCAACAAATTATTATTAAGATTACGACTATTCACAAACACACTTATGAGTTATTTCCATTACTCACCATTCTACTTCATGAGTTTTTGGATCATTCGCAGTTCCTTCTTGCTTTAGAATTTCATACATTGGATTTCTTTATATGACACCCCAATCAAGCGTATTTTCGCCTAATATTTGGTTTATCGTTCTTGACTTCTATATCATCAGCAACCCGTTAATGAATATGCGAATGTAACAATACTGAAACCCAAAAAATTACCTTACATTAAATATTTTCGTAAGAATAATCATGAGCAAGAGCTAAGAAAAAGCTAAGAATAAAATGGATCATATATCATAAGAATGCAGAAAGACAGAACAAAGAGTAAAATTAGAAGGGTTCGAACAGCAATGAAGTAGCAACAATAGAAATTTGACTAATTTATTGAAAGTTGCCTGACCATTCAACGGTATTTCGAGTATTACCAAGTACTTATCATCAGTAATCTTAGAAAATATTTGAATTTTTTATTTAATTATAGTTAAAATTAGTATAAAATTAATTTCTTTTCGTCATAAGACGCGTCACATTTGACAAAAATAATTAACTTTAAGAGTAAAATTTTTTTTGCTGTAACTTAAAGTGGAGTTTGATGCACAAACTTAAGCAAATCCAACGTCTTAAGACGACAACCAGGCAGGATATAGATAGTAGTAGACTTATTACCAGGCAGAATGAGTCTTTAAATTTAGAATCATATTTAACGATGCATTCCGAAGATTGTTGATTTTGTTTTATGTGAAATTACTACATCCCTTCTCAAAACCCTTCTCAAAATAATTCTCGTTCCCTGAATGGTTTTACGATAACCAAAGCAATCAGTCAATATTTATTTAGATATACTTTAATATTTGATCAATTTTGACCTGTTTTTTTAAATTTGGGTTCTTTTCTAAAATATCCTTCCAAAGAATATTGATTTGTTTCAGCAACACTTTTATATATTTACCAATTGGATTAATATTTTATTCGTAGGTAATTTTAAATTCATTATCTCCAGAACAGCTTTACGTTGTTCTTTCAACATTAATAACAGCAGTTTCAATACAAACCAACCACAGATACGAAACAAAGTATAAAGATCATTAGCTATAACTTTTGTACCTAAATCTGTTATGTACGATTGGAGTTGTTCCAAATCTTTATGTCCCTCCAAAACAAACACAAACCTCCGGCTAATATATGTTTTTCTTTTAATTATATGACTCAAATAAACATTTGTCATTTTAAGTTATACGATTACTCATTTAGTTTGTTTTATTTTAGGTATTATGGAATAAAATAAAAGACGAGACTTTATTTGATATATATTCGTTGCTTATTTTGAATTATGTACCAATTCAAAATAAACTCAAATAGTAAGAGTATACAGTAACCAAACAGTGCTCGCAATATGGGAAGAATGTGGTTTAATTAATAAGTTCCTATAACTTTTTGAATCGAGAGTATAGGAATATGAAATAAAAATATATATAATATATATACATATTATAAAAATCTATATATAATATAAATAATATATATAACAGTTTATGGAATATACTATCTATATATCTGAATCAATCTAATGACAAAATCATTTGTACTAGAACTGCAGTACATAGGTTATTGGTATAAATCCAAAAAAAAATCTGGTCTAAAGTATGCATTTTAAAATTTTAGGAAAATATTTGATGACTCTGTCGCAGGAACAGATGCTTGAGCGCTCTTCAAATTTGCAAATATATCTGTTTCAAAAGGTTCAACTTTATTTTACATCGCTGGGTACCAATAGACTTATGCGTAGTTTACAACCAACCAAATGTACCTAACCTAACCTATGTTTTAATGTAAGTTTTGTTTTTAATTATATATGTATAGCAATAATAAAAATTGAATTTATGCAATAATTAAAATATAAGTTAGATTATCATAAACGACTTCTATATGTGAAGCGTCTTCGTGATAGAAATAACTATCTTTCCACCCTTTTTCATGAATGTCATTTATTTTATTATTAAAATAAAAAATTATAATTAAATTATAATATAATTTATATGAGATTATATTGGAATATATATTAATATTGTTATCACCGATTTCATCCAAATCGTGGAGTCTATCGATGTTCGAAATGGCGATCACTCAAGCTTCGTGCTGCAAATTTATCTTTCGCACATCTATCATATTGTTCAGCAGCCTCACAACTAAAGTAAAAATATTATAATGTATATGTAAAATAAATATATTTAATATATTATTTAAAGTCTGTAAAATTTGTTTAAATAAAATATTTACTGATTTTCTGAGACTTCAAGATTATCACAGATATTAACGATTTCGGTTGCTATATTCATTTTATTTGTATTGCTACCAATATAACCCCGAACTGTTCTGAGGACAGCTTCACCATTAAACTTTCCATTTTCAGTCATCTATACAAGAATAATGATAATTCAATAAAATAAAAATCTATTAAAATTTATAATAAGAAAAATTTCTAATACTACCTTTGATGTAATACTATATACTATATTGATATATTATCAGTGCTTTTTATACGAAGAAAAAATAATTTAAGAAAAAAAATGAGTAAAAGATAGAATTATAATTTTTATAATAATAAGTTACGTTGGGTTAATAGGACTAACCGTAAGCCACACATGACCTACTGATCTTTAGTGATACCAGATATTTAGGCCTCTAAACTAAATCTACATTTTAGTTCTAGTCACTTTGCGTATTTAGGAAGTGCTTAAAGCTCTATTCCTAAGGCAAAGACCCCAAGCATTTTTCAACAATTTTTTTATACTTATTTTTAGACCAGATCTAAGTCAGATATGAGCCCACAGCCTAATACACACACACCATGCTCTTTCAGGAAAGTGGTCTTTCATGTTTATGAGTTAAATATATAAATGCCTTAGGGTATGCAAGTTACGAGTACTTCTGGTTAGTTTATTTTTTTATTTTGTTGAAATAAATTCTTTAAATAGTTTAGTAATAAATGGAGACTTTCAAAAAAAAATTGTATTCTATTAATTTTGGTGTTTTATTTGCATAAAGTACACTTTGAGTCATGTCACTAACACTTAAATCTTAAGATTAGATCTTAAGATTAGAAAAACTTAATAAAAAAACAAATGGAATGATTATCAAATAGCATATATAGTATACCATATATAGTATGGTATGCTGTTCACAATAAAGTAGAACACATTTCACTTTCAAAAACCGGGTTAAATAAATAAATAATTGGAAGTTGTTAGAAAAAGTCGCCCAAATAAATATTGAAGCAAATTTTTAATAAAAAAAACAAATATTAAGGAACAATCTAAATACATGTGGTATTATTGTGACTTTAGAATCACTATTGTTATTTGTGACTTGGTACGTATACGTCGCTGGATCAATACTACTACTACTACTGCAGTCCTCCTCTCCTGGTGGAGCATAGGGGCTCACGCTGCATCAATGATAATGATTAATTTCCCTTTGGGAACGTTTTTTTTTTCAAAATATTATAAAAAAAATCCTTGCTATCAGAAATACTTATCCATGAAAACCACAAACAGTTTTCTCTCTGAACTGTTATTTAAACATATTTTTTTATTTATTTAAAAAAAACCTAAACACTATTATTTAACGAATTATTTTAATTAATTAAAAATACTTAAATGAACTTAACTATACGTTACCAAATTATATTTTTTCATAAGGCAGGCTCTTAAACACTTCGCATTCATACTTAATGAGTTCTGTCTCGATATCATGGCCTCGAAATCGGCTTAAAAAAATAGAGATAATAGAGATAATTGCTTTTAATCCAAAATGTTTTTCTATATGTCATATATCAATTTTAGATAATGTGATAACATAAAATATTAACCGATAATATTAACATAAACATACATTCGGAAGCACCAGTTTCTTTGCGACAAGACTCCACCATTTCTTTAAAGGAACTCACTGGTTCAGCACGCTTCGGGGTTGTTTGGACTTTGACTAGCAAAAACACCAAAATTAAAAATATTACATATACTTTTATGAACTATCATCTTCCGCAAAATTAATTTTAATACATTAATGTCACTTAAAGAAATCGTTATAACTAAAATTTTAATTATTTGTCTTTTATAAACCAAAAACATTTCATCTAAAATTTCCATGAGTTTCATTCATGTGTGAAATTACAACTCTTCTGATCATTTCCATTCGACCGAAGTGGAAAGGTTGTTTAAATAATTTTGTTTTTGGATAATATTTTTAAATATATATACTGCACGAAAAATTAATAAATATTTACTAAGCATCTAAAATGACATGCTTTAAATAAAAAGTTTATAGGTCAAGGTTCTCATATTCCTTCAAGCATTGAACAAATAAAAAAATTTTAGACTTTCTTCATAAAAGTGTATCGGACTTTATAAATTAATGTATCTTAATACTATCTTAACAAATAAAAGTAACGCCAATAAAATATATAAATATACCTCATAGTTTCCGAAATAAAAACATTAAAAAAATTATATAAAATATACTTATTGCATATCGCTTGGGTGTAGCCAAGAGGGTCATGTAGGGTCCAAAAAGTATGTCTGAAGTAAAGTTTCGTAATTTGTATGTTAAATTATCATCTCATAAAAGTATGAACTTACTATATTGGAACTTATAAGTTTGTAGGGAGAGAAGAGAATAAGATCATAAAACACGTTCTTAGAGCTTTCCAGGCACTGACACCCAATCCATTTTGGTAGCTGCGATGATGAAATAAGACTCGGTAAAAAAGATTTAACACTATTCACTATAATTTATCGTGAGCAACTGGAGAATTCGGGGAAATACTTTCTGTCTATGAATAAG
>NC_051846.1:165622574-165633417 GCF_002237135.1 Teleopsis dalmanni | reverse complement strand
GCTATGAAAACAATCAAATGATCATCGATCCACATATATGTTGTTGCTTTCAGTATTTTAATATTTTTATATCAATATTTTTTTTCAATACAACAACAAATGTGGGAATTCAAAATCAGTAAATTGTCTACTGTCGCTTAGGGTATTTAGTTCAAAATTGGTAGCTTAAGTAGTTTTTCATTGGTAAATTTGGATTCAATCTACATTTACGCTCGATCTGTCAAAGTATATTACCCAATCAAACAATTTCAAAAATATCCAATACATAAGTGGTTTAGTACGAATTTATATTTTTCATAAGTACATATATCGAATATCAAATCACACTGTGTTTGTCAAGTCATAAAAAAACCGTAATTAATTTTAGGGTAATCTTACTATTCTGACAAAATATCTAGAGATATAAATAAATCTCTAGTAATATAAATTTTACTGTGATTTGAACAGACGAGTGATATATGACTGTAATATAATACTCATGAATAATTCATAAATCATTCGCATCACTTTTGTGTCGAATGTCGGTATTCATAAATATCATATGAATAGAATATAAATCATTATGAGTGCTGTCAGCTGTTTTTATGAATCGAATAGAGTCGAATATAAGAAAAAGAGAATCAGAATCGTGATTTGTAATAAATAATATAAAAAAACATATTAAATTAATTGGATCACTGTTTCGGTTACGTCCATTGAACTGCAAATTTGTAACTAATATACAATAATATATATAAATATGTACAATAAATATATATATGAAGGCAATTGAATAACATAATCAATATAATAAACAATGCTAACAATAGATAATAGATATATTATTGTAGATACCAACTCAACAATAATTGAAATTATTTGACTTGAATATAACAAAGATAAATATTTAAATGTAGTGTAACAATCGAGTACTAGATCTGTTCCACGAGACACTCGTAGTAACTTCGAGTAACACTGTATATACACAAGTGAGTTCCACCAATAGTTTTTCGAATAAATGAGAGCATCTGAGAAAGCGTTTTTCAAGAAAAATTTGAATTGATATGTGAATCAGGTGTTTTGATTTGAATTTAAATTTTTGTATAGTTTATTTGCACGGCACTGGTATTTACACCAGATTTTACACAAAGGTGTGCCATGAAAATCTGTGTAAAGAGCGTAATTTAGCACTTTATTTGTGTTACACTCTCAGTTTGTACTTTAGTTATGTTTTATTTGAGTTTTGCTACGAGCAGCTTGTGAAACAAACCTATTATTAAATATACAACTTTAAATAAATATTAAATTAAATATTAAACATAGTTTATTTTTAATTTAAGCATCTTTATGGAACGAGTACTATTTCGCAATTGTACTTTGGCATTATCAACGATGTGTTTTTAAAAATCTGTTATTAAAAAGTGCTAGAAAAATAATTAATACTTTCATGATTAAAAACGAAATCGTTTTTAAAAAGTGTTTAATATATATAAAATTATTTTGAACTTTGCATTATAATACTTTTTGTAATTGAACTTCATTTTATAATAACAGTTTTTATTTTTGAATTGAAACATTAAGTAATCATATGCAATTCCTTATATTTATCGATTATATTTAGACATTTAGTTCACAGCTACTGTCATGCACTGAACATACGACAGCTGTCAAAAAGTGAGATAGCTAATGATAAGCGAACAAGTGCTATTAGTGAAAAGGAAACCAAAGGAGTTGTGCGGCATAAAAAAGCCGACAGAAATAAAACCAAGTAGCATTTATTAAAATAATTTGGTTAGTGACAAATAAAGTTTTATTTTTTATGTATAAAATACGTAAAATAAATAGTATATAAAATATTACAAATAAATTTGTGTTTTATGTTTAATAAAATAATACATATTTTTCAGAATTAAAATATAAATTTGTGCGGAACAAAATTTCCCCATAACAACGCTGCCATTTGTCAAAAGCAGCAATAAATAAAAAGTTTTGTAGTAAGTTCAGTTAATAATCGCGCTTGTATTAAAACGAAAAAAATATAATAATTTACTTGTGTATTTTTTCTTTAAATAGTTTATTATACACTGCCCAGTATGTCTCATACAATTTTGTTGGTTCAACCTGGCGGTCGACCAGAGACGCGCACGTACAGTGACTACGAATCGGTTAATGAGTGCATGGAAGGTGTTTGTAAAATCTATGAAGAACACCTCAAGCGTCGTAATCCAAACACCCCCACCATTACTTATGATATTAGTCAGTTGTTTGACTTCGTGGATCAGTTGGCAGATATAAGCTGCCTTGTGTATCAAAAGTCAACAAATACTTATGCGCCATACAATAAGGAATGGATAAAGGAGAAGATATACGTATTGCTGCGCCAGGCTGCTGGTAGCACAGACTGAATTTCATAAATTTTTCTTTCAAAATTTAATTTAATTGGAGGTTCTTTTCTTACTATGTCATCATTAAAGAAATAAAGGTAAATATTGCGCTTAACATTTAATTTAAAATATTTTTGCTAAAATATTCTTTTATTTTTCAGATTTTACTAAGAGTCTCCAATATCGAAATAAATATTTGCATTAAAGTATACTCTGTTTTATAAAAATCTTCATCTTACTAACTCATTACAATATTCTTATTGTTCAATGGATCAATCAATATTAATAATAAATCGTTAACAAAAAGAAAAATTGACAGAAATCAACATTTTTAACAATTTTCTGTTAAAATGCATAAGTCAAGAATATTTCTTTGAAAATTTAGTAAAATAGTAACAATACTAATCATAATTTAATACAAAATGTTTTTGTAAATGCCGCAGAAGCGACTTTATTTAATTCTTGTAAAAAGTTAGTTTTAGTTTCATAAAATAAAAAAGTATGTAAAAAATAAAAAATGCACTTGATTGAAATTAAAGAAAATCGTTACTTTAGGCGAAGTTAAGAGGCAATTAAATTTAAACAGCACAAATAGTTTATATTGAAATATATTATAAATTAAAGTCTTTGTACATTATTAAATAAATTAATTTTATGTTTAATTAAAAATTAAAATTATAAGAATTTAAAATTAAGTGTGTATCATATTCCAGCAACACAACACCACATAAATAATTTGGTGTTGCAGTCATAAAGGTGTTTAAAAAAAATTTTATAGTGTGAAGTATAATTAATTGATATTTTGTAAAAATAAGAAACATTTTATATACATATATGTATATATATATTAATAACCATCAGACAAGTGGAAATCTCTTTTGAAAATCGTTATAAAAGCAACTACGCATAAGTGCTTGATCAATGACTAACAGTCAAGTGGAAATCTCTCTTCTGCAAATCATCAGAAAGGGATGCACTTGTATCCAAAATATCCAATAAGAATGCCTTTAATATCTCATTTTTATGCCGTTTGCAATAATTAGAATTACACATTTTATATTTTTATCATACAACATTATTGTGTTTAGAATTATCAGAAGAAGTAATTGCATGGATTCTATAGTATCAAATCAATCTGTTGGTAAAAAAGAAATAGAATAGGCAGGATTTGCTGACGAAAATAATGGAAGAAAATGAATACGTCTATTGCAATTGAGCATTTAAAAAATTTTAAATATAATCATGCAAAAAAACGCGGAGATATTGTTGAGCCAAGCACAGATGTCAATAAAAGAAAAGTAGTGACATGGATAGGACTTTATTGTTGTCACCCGTGGGAATCTATATTATTGGAAAGATGAAAGGAATCACAAAATACCAATATATCAGTTAGGAGTAAGTAAGGTGTAACTGAGAAGAATATAGGTTGTTTGGGGATTAGGAATGGATAATGAGTGGGTGGGTCAATGGGTCATACCCAAAAATCAATAGAGCTTAAATCGGTATGTGTATTGGGATATGAGAACATTTTGGCTACTACATTCTTAAGAAAGACAAAAAGATATCGGAGGTCTGTTGTTTATTTGGTGTCAAATTAATTGCAAAAAAAAACCGAGTCCTTGGTACTTAGAGTCTCAAAAAATTATTAACAAATAATTAAATATAAGAAATTATTCCAAAACAACTGACGATAGATATTTGGAAATATTCGAAATAGCTGTATGGTCAGCTAAAAATTCAATTAATTAAAAAAATAAAAATTTTTGTTGTTGCAATTCACTACTGTTTGACGAAAACTTCTTTTTTGAAACAATAGTTAATATTTAGAACTTAATTTCTTTCGTCAAAGCGGACGTTTAATATCTATTTATATTAAAATGTGGAATATGAGGAAGGTTATAGTCGAGCTACACATTTAAATAGGGGTTTTGTTCAACTAAAACGTTATTATTCTCGTAATTACGGATGTTTATAATTCCTAAGTCCAGTTAAACTACGTGTTGGCATTTATTCCGCAGTCTGGAGCCATTTTGCTATACTTTAAGTATCAGTTTATCACCTGGTTTTAGAATACCATAATCAAACCATATTATACTATGTGTCTTGATATTGTAACATTGGGTCACATATACCCAATTTTTAGTATCAAGAAATTAGAGACATATATCCAAGTAATGAAGCATAAATACCTTTTTAGAAATTGATCGATTCATTATCAAAGGCATCCAGATATGAAGAAATACCTAAAAACTGAACGATTCCAATGTAAAATAGACTTTAAAGACAATTTCTGACAAATGAGTAAAATGTCTTCAATGCATTTTGCTAGTCTTAAAGACTGGAAATCTCCAAATCTCTTGTGCAGCGTCTGTGTTTGAGTAATAATATTCATTCTTAACATAAAGACTAAATTATTTCAGTATTTGTGTCTGCTAAGTATGTTTGTGTAGTTATCTAGTGATGCTAATGATGCTATCCTCGGACAGTCGATAAGACAATGTCTATTGTGAAATCCAATAACAATAATATTAATTAATTGTATGAAATTACTAACTAATAATAAGAAAATGTGATATACATATATTAAAATAAAGATAAAATATACTAACTTCTTCACAAATACCAAAAAATAGAAAAAGCATCGGATATCTGATAAAAATTCTATGTACAAGATAAGGTGTTATTATAGTATAGTACCCTAATGTAAAATAAGCACTTATCTTAATCCAATAATTTTGCATAGATTATTTTATAACAAAAATAGATTCAAGCTAAATATGTTATGTATTTCTTCTCTGCTTATGGAATAATTATACGATCTGAGAGAGAGGTGCTGAGATTTTTTTTTTTTCGTAGTAATAAAGTTTTAGAGATAAGATTCACTATCTATTATTAATATTACATGCTGGAGTTTATTCGCAAATAAAAAAATTAAATGAAAATAATATCAGAGGAAGCAATTCAATGTCGTATGAATTTTTTGCTATTCTAATTTTATTTTATTGGTTCACCTAATTTTGACGTCACGATTTACTGAAGAAAATTCAGTAATTATCTGAAAAGCTGAGTCAGAAAATTTTATTGGGGCTACCAAAAATGTGGGTTTGGATTTTTACACTTTTATATACATATATATGTATGTATAACATTTTGATTTATAAACAATAAACAATGTAAGTAATTAAAATAGTATGTAATGTTATTTATTTATTATATATATATAAATATTTAGTTCACATATACATGTTTGTAGTGAATGTATATTAAATACTATGTAATAGTATATAATGTTTAAGATGAAGTATCAGATTTTATGGTTACATGAGTTTTCTGAACTTTTGTTTATTCAGGGTTAATTCAGGTTAAATCAAAATTTTAAACACAATTAAAAAAATGTAGGAACTGACCTGAAGATGACTAAGTGAGTGCTCCCAGTTATGGAAACATTTTCGGAATTAAAAGTATAAAATTTCATATAAAGGAAATTTTTATTTAATCACTGATAATTGCAATATTATTCATAATTTCTTCTGAAATAACAAAACAATGGGCACGTCTATTAAAAACTTAAACAAAGGTTATAAAATATGATCCTATTTACACACTCAATGTAGAGGCCCGTAAAAAAATTAATTTCCGGGTGATGCATTACTAATGAATAGACATATGTATGCATGGAATCATCCGTTTTATTTCAAAAAGAACTTCAGTTCCTTAAACCTTACCCCGTTTGAGATTCAACATATCGAGTATATCTATTTAGATTATTGAATCAATTTCTGAGCGCTGAATTTCTTTTTCTTCATCTTTTTCATCATTCTTTTGAAATCCATTAAATTAAAAAGTATATTAAGATATATAAATCCGATCGTTATTCATAATTAATATTATTATATTAACACCTAAATTTATAAATTAAACCAATTAAATCATAACATTCATCTATTATAAACTTAAATAATCGATTTGGTTTCTGACTTATCCTTTTCCCTTTTTAATAGAAATATTCACCAATACGATGACATTTTCTCTGTGAATGCCCGGCTTTGGCATCCAGAAGAAATAGATTTTTAGTAAGATACTTCTTTGACAGTTTATTAGACTGTTAATCGGTGAAAGACATACTAAATTATCTAAAAAATACTCTTCTATATAAGGAGTTCGAGCGAGTAATGTGGTAGAGAAACGGCTTAAAATCTTCAACCGAGGTACAAGGAAGTCAACTGATGGCCTGTCACTGCAACCAAACAATCAACGATGACTGATTTTACAAGTGATAATGTTGATCATTTCTGTAGTGAAAACTAATTGAAAAGATACTGATTGGATTTCGAAGTAGGTCTCATTAGAATCAGACCTGTGGAACATGTTGGCATCCAGCAAAAATAGATTTTTAGGAAGATACTTCTTTGACAGTTTATTAGACTGTTAATCGGTAAAGATAAAAGACCTACTAAATTATCTAAATTCGTCGGTATGGATTTAGACTATACTCTTCTATATTAGGAGTTCGTGCGAGTAATGTGGTAGCAAAATGGCTAAAAATCTCCAATCGAGGTTTAAGGAAGTTATCTGATTGCCTGTTACTGCAACCAAAAAATCAACGATGACTGATTTTACAAATGATAATGTTGCTCATATCTGTAGTGAAAACTAATTAAAAAGACACTGATTGGATTTCGAAGTAGGTCTAATTGGAATCGGACCTGTGGAACATGTTGAAATAGAATGTAGCACTAATCTAAATATTTTTATATTTACCTAAATAAATTTCTCATAAGAAATCAATAATTCACTATTGATTCTCGTTTCCCAAAAAGGCTATCCGTTATATCCAAAGATTTTCTGAATGGCATGTTCCATTTATTTAAAATTACTTAGTGGTTCCCAGATTTGAATCAGGGTTCTATTTAAAATTTTTCATTCAGCTAAAGTGTTTAAATTTTTTTTTGTTATTATAACGGTCACACTTATTAGTGCCTAATTAGGTTAGGTTAAGAAATCGATTACCGATACAACTATCAGTACTTCTACTTTAGAATATTTTTGGTACATTGTGATGCCTTAAAGGTGACCTACATATAGATGTTTCAGTAGCCCGAGTACCGATATAGCTATGAGCACTTCCACTTTAGGATATTTATGACCTATTGTGATGTCTTAAAGATTACCTACATATTGGTGTCTAAGTAAACCATGTTGAAAGTAGATGCCATCTTTTAATTACATTTAATTTTTTTTATTAATTACCAATTTTTTCATAATTATTAAATATATATTGTCAAAGAATAAAAGAATTGAAAATTATATATTTGGAGCTGAGGTGTCGAGAAATAGTTGCCTACAGTCTTAAATATTTTTTCGTTTTTTTCTTTTAATAGTTAAAAATTAATAATATATGCATAAGTATGTATGTCTAAATGTATATCAAAGTAAACAATATTGCAGTTTAAGTCAACGTAATTTTGCAACTGCATATTGTTAATGTTAAGTAAATATTATCGGACTTAGAGCAAAAAAAGAAAAAATAATTGTTTAAACATTGTTATAAGCCACATAAAATGAGATAAGCGTTAATGAGAGTTATGCTAATAAATACATTATCAACTATTCTTTAGGAGCTTGAAATCTGTTAGGTATACATATATTACTTCAATATATATTATATATTTAAAGGTCTTTGAAAAAAATAACAATATAACAATATAACTTTAAATATTTTTTTGTAATAAACTAAATGGTAATATTTCTTACATATATATATAATAACAAAAATGACAATCTGTAAAGATGCTGAAAAATGAAACGTGAGCCCATGCAGGTTCATCAGCTTATATAGAACGGCAATTTATATCAATGTCATGTAAAATATATTTTAATCCGGTTTTGCAAATCTCTATAGGCAATACTATAAATAATTTTTTTTTTTTAATAAATTGTTAATACTCTTACGATTGAGTTTGTTTTAATTACTATACGTCATCAGTTGAAACCGGTTACACATTCTGAACAAAAAGAATCTACTATATAAGTGCATTACTTTAAGCGCAATGTGAACAAGTGAAAATAGTAAGAATTGTGAAAATATTTCAATACTTTGATTTTGATACTCTACAGTTGGCATTCCTAAAATAAATTATAGTTTTCAAATAATAATAGAAACTATCATAACAGATTGCTACCAGTTTTTACAAAAACATCTTCTTAGCTGAAATGGATACACATGCTTCTGAAAATAATTCTTGGAATCCCTGTGGCACCTTCTTTGTAATCTGCCTATATTTACCATAGTCAATGCAAGGTTAAAAGTCTTTCGGTTAACTTTTCTTACCAACCTACAAAATTAGGCACTCAGCTAAATTTATAGACTTGTCAGGAGAGTAGTGCCTTTTAGCGTTTTCTATACGCTATTAACTGCGATTCTTTTGGGAATCCATTTACTCTGCTTATGAAACGGTAATCCGTAATACCGTGAAACGTGCCAGTATTTAAATTCACGTGGGTTTTATTGTGCAAGACCACCACTACAATTTAACGTAACCTTCATATATACAACATTTCAGTAACTTTTTCAGACCAAGTGGATGTGTGCAGGCATACACTGCTTGGTTACCGTTTACTATAAAATCTATCACAAAATGTTTTCCATACAAGCTTCTAGTCAATCATACAAACAACAAGTGACAACCGTCCTTTATGCCTTTGAAAATAAATATTGATTCTAGTTAAGTTCAATTTAAATCCCACCCATTACTCAACTAACGCTACTCCTAACAAATCCCTTCCCCTTTCACACACCATTACCCTTTCACATCGAAACCCCTATATTCGTCACGTAATTTCTTTTATCCTAACTGCTTTTCAGATCCCCGCAGGTTATAACAACAACAGCCGAACTTATTTTTCTAACTGTGTCTACTTCGAGTTAGATCGCGTTCAGTTCGTGATGTGGCATCTGCAGGATCGCCCTTCTGCACGAATGCTCTTAAAGATTCTCCAATTTTTTTTCGAGAATATAGTAAGGAATTTTGAGTGCTTTTTACTGTTAATAATATTCCTATATATATATAATTTCTATATACACTAATTAAAAAGAAATTCCAATATTTCCTAAGACTACTGATGATGAGTACTTGGCAATATTCAAAACAGCGTTGTATTGTCAGCCAAATTTAAAAAAAAAATAGCTTAAAAAATGTTTGTCTTTGTCTTTTCTTTGCTATTCAAATCCGTCAAATCCGTTTTTCCTTATTCGCTCTCAATATCTAATATTTAATTGATTTATATAAATATCCACAAGTAACTTTATAATAAGCGCACTTTGTATATCTGGTTTTACTATCATAATTGCTATTCAGAATTTTTTGTTTTTTTTTTCTAGTATTATTGAACTTAATACTAACAGTTTTTTTTTAAATATTTCATTGAAATATAAATTATCCACAAGTAACTCTATAGTAAGGGCACTGTTAATATCTGGTTTTACAATAATTGAAATAATTGATATTCAGAATTTTTTTTGTTTTTTTTTTCATATATCAATATCGTAGAAACTTCAACGCTACTACATCTAGAATGTAGCGGGTTAGTATTGAATGCTAAAGTGAGATACTTACTTTTTTGTGTTATAGAATAACACCCGCGCGTATTAGTGAATATACAAATATGTACATAAATCATAATACCCACAGTTATTATTAAATTATTAAAAGTTTAAAACGTGAAATCGCCCAAAAGCCGGTACTGCGGCCGGAGGAGTCCTCTTGTATCAATTTCACTATTGATTACAGAAAGCCCTTGAAGCTTTCTGAACAAAGTCCAGAGTTAATAAATGTTAAAATATTTAAAATAAACTATATACAGAAATCTGTTTTAATATTATATTTATTTTTTCTTTTTATTATTTTATATATTATTTTTTATCTAATTTCATAATATCTATATATATAAAACACAATCTCACTGTCAAATAAAATACTTGACCCATATACCTTAACGGCGTATCCTTTGCATTGACGTATTAGCTTCAGTTTCCATCTCATATTCAATTTCTGGTTTAGCTTTCCGAAGACGACGTTTACTCGTAGGTTTACTGTCTTTACTATCCGACTTACTTGTGTCTTTCTTTGATTTAATATATTTAGGCGCGAGTACAAAGGCACCGGGTATAACAGGCGTGTCCTGTATTAAAACGAATTTTTAATTAATATAATTTATATTTTTCTAATTTAAATTTTATATTTTTTAAAGAAATAAAAAATAACGCAAAACACTGTATGTATATTAAATTTTAAAATAATTATAATTTGTTTAAAATTTTACTATTTAGCTATTAAAAACAAATAAATTACTTAGATTCATTGAGTAAATTATTGAATTATTTGAAACACAATGAACTTTTATAACACAACTAAATAATACACTGCTCTGCTCTGCTATTATTATTATTTTTATTTTTATTTATTCATAAGTTTCAAGAA
>NC_051846.1:165613072-165622474 GCF_002237135.1 Teleopsis dalmanni | reverse complement strand
AAACTTGATACTTAATTTATTACTTAATTTGAGTAATAAAAGCATACATACATGAATTAAATATTGGGAAAAAAAATTAATCAAGTAATTGAATTTAAATTATCTATACAAATTTATATTCGCTACGGGATTTTTTTTTAGAAAAAAATTTTACGCTATATACTCGTATATTAGAATTACTTATGTTATATTTAAATAAATATATAACCAATTTTCTTAAATTAAAAATTTAAAAATTTTTTTAACGCTAGTAAATAAGTTTTTATATAAAAAATTAATATATAAATTTAAAATTCTTTTGTTAAAATATGTAAGTGTTGCACATATATTTTGTATTAATAAAATATATTTTTTGCTGATAATGTTTGCACGTTTATTAAACGTTTTTTTATAAGTTCATTCAACTTAAATAATGGCATAATAATATTACGAACCTTAATGCAAATATTTGTATTTATTTTATTTTAAAAGTATTTATAACTGATAAAGTCATTGCATATGAAAAAAATCATTTTAAAATATTTTTATGTTCAACATTTTAAAATAATTTGTATATTATCTTCAATGTTCTCAAAATATTATTCAAAAATAAAATTTAAATTAATATGAGTATTAATAATGAAAAACAAAACAGTATTAGTTTTAAATAATATTAAAAATAATTCCTATAACAAATTATTAAATTTAATTTAATTATGAGTTGAATAAAATTGAAATTATTTAAAAATATGTAAAGTACCTAGAAAAATTCCCAATATTGAAGGTTTATTACGATAATGAAGTTTATCATGCAATTTCTATAATACCACCTTTTAGATAATAATTTTAACAAAATCTAAAATTAAATATTTTCCTAAACCACTATTGTTAACGTGTAGTTTTTTTGATTTTTTTTATTTTGAAATTAAAAAAATATTGGCCTATTGCTTATTGCATGTTTTATACTTTATTTTTATTTCCACAAATTTCTCATTTAATATTCATTCACGAAAATATTGGATTATTTTTCATGTTGTTATATTCTTTTTGTAATTTGTTTTATGTTTTTCGTTAGTATTTTTAATTTATTTTGGCATTTAATGACTTGTTGAAAACAATTTGATAAATAAAACGTGTCCAAATATTTCAAAAAGAAGTGAACTGAAGGCGCGTGTCTTGTCTATCTATATATTTGTAAATAGTATAATGACTTTACCGTTTCGCTAATTTAGTGCGTCAAACCACTTGAGGATCACACGTTCGGTAAGATATTGGTGACATTGTTTTAGAGTACTAATTGCTTTTCAATTAAGTGGTTATATAAATAGTTGTATATTTTATATACATATAAAATATTTTAGATATCACGAATACTTATATTTAACTGGGTATAGTTTCTTTTTACATAATTTGAAAGTATATATAATATACTCTTAGTACATGTGTACGGGCTTAAGTGGTATTTTGTATGTGCCAACAATTTCTTATGTTAAATACTTTTACATTGTAACAAATATGAGATATATAAAAGTAAAGAAATAAGATATAAAATTTTTCTATAAATAAATTAATTTGTATATATATTAATCATAAAGAGATTTATAGTTAGAGTTGACTTTTCGATAATAGATCTGTTTCAAGTTGTTATAGAGTTCATACCAAAAATTTTTACATAAGAATTAGGTGCGTGGTCAAGTTCTTGGAGACATGGAATTTTATACGCCTTGAAATGTAAATCTTTATAACGAATATTCGAATTGAACTTAAGAACTATAAAGAAGTCGAAATTCTTGAGAACAACGTCTAAATGTTGAAATGCAAATCTTTATAAGTCCAAGTTCTTGAGAACAAGCTCTAAATGATTGTACTCTATATTCAAACTTTATTGGAACAACGTAATTTTTTACGTATTGAAGTGCAAATCTTTATAACGAATATTTAATTTAGTGCTATAAGAAAGTCCAAGTTCTTGAGAACAAGCTCTAAATGATTGTACTCTATATTCAAACTTTATTGGAACAACGAAATTTTATACGTTTTGAAGTGCAAATCTTTATAACGAATATTCATTTTAGTGCTATAAGAAAGTTCAAGTTCTTGAGAACAAGATCTAACAAGATTGTACTCTATATTCAAATATTATTTGGTTCATAAGCTTTGATACTTCAAGCACTGTTTTTAAGTTTTTATAACAAATTAAGCGCTGTATGTCGATTACTTTGGTTATTATAATTTAAATTTTTTTTAAATTACTTTTTTTAAATTACAACTACTTCCGTTCATTTTCAAACATGAGGTATGAGCTATGAGGTTTAATATTATGAGGTATGCTTGAAATCTTGTTCTCAAGAACTTAGACTTTCTTGTAGCACTAAATTGAATAATTGTTATAAAGATTAATACTACTTTGAACACCTTGTATTTTCAGATAGGTCTCACTTCAATATAACATACAATACAATAATAGATATTGCGTTTAATTGAACTATTTTAATCGTTAAAGCTTTAGTATAGCGATATATATTAATAAAACCCTAATATACAAAACTGCAAACAAAAATTTCATTCATAATAAAAATAAGGTTTATTTACTCGCAAAGTACTTTACTTTACTTATCAGTATTTAGTCAAACGTATTTCCGTTTTTATTTATTTAAATAAATTTATGTATTATTTATATGTATTTTTTTTATTATCATGAAATACTTCAAGGTTCTGTTACCTTTATTAAGTATATAAAAATATTTTTAAAAAATATTTCCATTAACTTCGAAATATAAAAAAATTTCCTCTACTCGGCCTTTGATTGTTAAAACCGTTCCTGTGACAATTTAATTGTTATCAATGTACGGAATCATGTCAAAATATCGAAAGCATCACGTAGGCAATTTTACTACCAAAAACTCCAATAACAACAGTAAAAAAAACTGAAAAACTAAAGTTGAAAAAACTGAAAGCTAAAAAGCAAAAGTAAAATTAACAAATTCACTCGCTGACATCCATGAAATACAAAAACCTCAATTTTGTCATACCGTCTGCGAAATTTGTATACCAAACGTGGTTATGGCTTTTTCGGTGTTTCTCGTTGTATCTGGTATCTTTTTTATGTGTGACAATGACAGTTTATTGCCAATAATTGATTTCTTGGTAACTCGATGTGAGTGTATATATTTTTAAAATTTTGTTAAAATATTTACTAAACTTTTTTTTTTGCTTCTTCTTCTGTTAGTTAATTATTTCTGATTTTCTTTTCATAATTGTTTTAAGCCAAAATTGCCACATTGACGATGATTTTTTACTTTTGCTTTTTAAAAAGTTTATGTTATTGTGTTTGTTTCTATAGATAAGATAAATTTTTTTTATGTAAACAAATAATTTTATTAATAAATTTTATCAAAGGGAATTATATAATTCCAATAAAATTTATTAGCACAATACGAACTTTGCTGCTTTTGCATCTTCTTATTTCATTTTGTAATATTTTTGGTATCGTTTTTTAAAGTATCTCGTCTTTAAAGTAAATTTAATCTCTTGTACTTAATTGAAACAATGCGTAATCAAACACAACAAAATAAATAATTATACCCTCAAAGGCGTTTAATTAATTATTATTATTTTTTATTAATGTTAAAAAGTAACAACTTTGGAGTTTTTTTTTGAAACAATTTAAAAAAGTGCTATCATAAAGCAAAAAATGCTGTGTTAAGGTACAATTCATTAAGAATTTAATAAAAGCAATGTGAGTTCCTGCTGTAGACGTACTTGTTACTTTACGAAAGATGTTTTATTTTTAATGTGATATTGAAATTATATTGTACAAAGAAATATATGCTGAAGTATTTGTTAGTTAAGTAAATTAACGTGAATGAAGTGCATTAAATTATTTAAAACATTTTATTTCATTTATATAGAATACCATAATAATAAAATATTGTGATGTTACCAAAATATCACAAAGAAATATTTGCCTAATTGTGGTAGATTGTGGTAGAGAGGCCTATTGACTGTTCCTTGGACAGCGCTGGTTTAGGGTAGAACTGTAAAAATTAATATGGTAGTTTTATTATATGTTTTGTTTAATATTATATATTATATTATGATTTTTTATTAAATTTTTCTGTCATATTATATATTATATTATTATGAATATTGTTGCAACTATTATTTAAGTATAATGTGAATATATATTTTTGCATATTTAAAATTTTATTTTATAATAATTTTATGTGTATTGTTTCGACTTTTGTACTACTGCGCACATAAGATGTCTTGTACTTAAAAGGCCTTAGACTTTAATTAGCGTAAAATTTCGATCAAAACATATTAAATATTTACCGATATGCTGACATTATTAGATTAGATAATATTTATATGTTATAAGTGGTATCTGCAAAAAAAAAAAATTGTTTTCGTTCAAATCACTTAAAAATTAAATGTTTGACAATATTATTTTGTAGTTGAAGGCATCTGCATTATTTTATTAAAAATTCCTATTTGATTACTACTACTATATAATAAATATATTTTAACGTTGAAGACAACAAAATATGTCATATATGTAAATTTAGAAAATGAAAGACAAACTTAATAAATATGTATACTTTAGCATAGGATCATTGCGTTTTTAAAACGTCTATAAAGTTATATAGGTTGTTTTACGGGAACATTCCGAAAAAGTTGGGAGAGAATTCTTTGGTCTAAGAAATGAAAAAAACATTTTAAATTTTTGCTCAGATACAGGTTGTCAAAAAGCAGTGTTTTCTAAAAAAAAATCCTTTCTACATAAATACTTTAATACCAATTAATACCAATTTAATATGTTACCGAATTAATTGGTTATTCTACTTTAATGGATTAAAAAGTTATGGAGTTCCAAAGTTGAAAAACATAGTTATTAAGCAAAACCTTGGTTTTTGTTCATTTTTATAATCTACTTTTTCGAATAGCTCATATTTTTCTGGACAGTTTTTTAAGAAAGAACACTTTTTTATATATACGACTATTACGTATAAATAAATATATAATATGTTATTTTCACTATAGAATTATTGTTCTATTACTTATTGTTTTCTCGCAATTAGCATCTGAAGCGAACGTGCAATTTTTTCGATAAAAACGCATACAATTTCATAGAGCGTGTAAGTAATAATGAATAAATTAAGAATATTTATTAAAAATTAAAATATATATCTTGCGTTAAAGTAAAATAACAGGAAAACGTTCTTTAGCAAGTCACATGTATATTTAAATATATATACGTAAGATCTTAACATCTTAGGTGTTAATGCTAAACTCCATTGTTTGTCTAAATCTATTGACTATCTAAATACAATATTTATATAGATATATTTAAAAATAAATAAAATATAAAGAATTTTCAATTTAATAATATATAAAATTAATCTATATATATGTAGAAATAAATAACATATAAATATTTTATATTTATTAATATTTAAAATATACAAAAGAAATTTAAAATATATAAAAATTTATAAAATATATAGGTTTTATAATAGCTACTTATTATCTTCCTATCAACCATAGTATATCTATACAGTTCAAATGAACTTAATATACTTTGTACTCATAAATACATTATAAATAATTTTTTGTTTTCTTTGAATTTAAGTACGAATTAATAAAATTGGTTAAGTTCAAAATGATTCAACATTGTAAAAATAATGGAATTGATTGAACTATAAATTTTAGGTCTATATGGTAGTATAATAGTTTAAGATTGTTTTATGTTAGTCATTCACAAATAAATGTCTTAGATAGACAGATTCATTAAAAAACCTGTTCACACAGCAAATCATAATTTTATCTTAATTACGGGTTTCATAATTGTTCTCGCAGTTGTACTCGTAAATGAAATTGCCTAACAATATAGAGATCTTTTGTTTTGTTTGGCTTTAGTTTATGATAATTATTCACAATAACGCTACCCAATAAGCTATTGTGAATGACGTATTTAATTTCATTATGACTCTTTAAAAATGACCATTAAATTATAATTCTCCGTTTCGGATTAGGCCAAATAAGTAAAATTACGATTACTTGTGCTGTGTGAATAGGGTCTCAAGTATAAAAATTAATTTAATATAATTTTAAAAATAATTTTTTTTGCTGAAATGTTTTTTTTCACTTTAATTTTATTTTTTTGAAAAGAAAGTGGACAATGACAATAAACGTACTACGTGACTTTATACTAAAAATTGATATAATCCTATGCGCTGTCAATTTTGAATTTATAAAAAATTTAAAGTCTTGTAGATATAAAATTGTTATATAATTTGATATGCTAAAAATATACTATATATCAAAAATTGTATGAATCGATATATTGTAAAATGTTTTTTTATTTTACTTGTTATATATCTTTTATTGTAATGATTTAAATTCAATGCCTATGATAAAATAAGCAATAATAACATTTAATAAATTGAATAATAAAAATGGGGGCAAAAAAAAAATTAAGGGTCAAAATTATTATCAAATAGAAAAATTATCTGTTTTTATGATTATTAATTACTAGAACCTTGACTAATGATTGCTTGGGTATTATCAATAATTTTTTTTTTACAAGTGTAAGCAGCTTACGTCATCAAACGGTGAGGAATGAACGATAGCCTTAGTTTTTTGTTTATATTAGTGGGACAGTTTTTTTTTATACGGCTTACTAATTTTATAGATAAAGAAAATATGTGAATAGTAAATTAAGAAACGTAAAATATCTTATTTTTATTCAAAATAAATTTACAAGTTATATTTTTTAAAAAACAAAAACCTGAAATAGAAGTATCAATTTTAAAATATATTTGTAATAAAAACGACTTAAAAAAATTTGTTTACATTATGTATAAGTAATAAATACATTTACTGTAAATTGGTTTTTTTGTTGGATTTATAGGTATATACATAATTAATAAATATTTAATATATTTCTATATTTTTTAAATTATTATTTTAAATAAGTTCTTTAATAGTGCTATTAATGTTTTAGATCAGTGTTTTTTGGTATGTTTCAGTTAGAATATTTAAAAATGTATATGCTCCTTCTACATAACATACATAAAGATTCTGTGAAAAATGTAATTAGGGACAGTAAAATTTTTACAATATTCAAAATGACAAGCTTTTTATTTCTCACAAAAAACCCTTTTGTTAGAAAGATTCGAGTTCAGTTTCTGGTGATACCAAAGCACCAATTTAATCAATGTGAAATCGCTCCCTGTTACAAACGATCTCCATTATCTCCCTGTTGAGAAACACTGCTCTAGATTTAATTTAATAGCAACGTGATATATTGTTGAATATTATATTTTCTGGTTCCAAAAACGGTCGGGTTTTCTTCAGGGAGTCACTCATCAATTTATCGACCACTAAATGTAGTTCACCACCCATCAAATGGATTACAAAACAACAGCAATATACTGTCTAGCATTGTTTAGAACTTTTATAACAGCACTGCCTGGTATCTCTATCTTAAAAATCTGTCGATGATTTGTCGTTGTCATAGAGATTGTATTTATAAAGTAAAAAATTCATCACACTTAAAAAAATAAATCTGAGCGAGTTTAGTAATTTACTCATACATAACTTAAACTTGATAGTAGACTTGGAAAAATATTCGTGCTTAGATTGTTTTTTGTTTTAAGCAAGTTTTAAGAATTAGATTAGTATTCATTAATATAAAAAAATCTTGTTTTTATTATATGCCTCTAAAATCAATTTAAGATAAAAAAAATTTCATTAAAGGAATTTCAAATTTTATTAAAAATTTTTTGACAAAACAAATGTCAAAATCACGTCAATGTGACCAATACACTCTATGTATATCATATTCAAAAATACGAGTATATCTATTTATATTTATTTTCTCTATTTTATTTTTTTAACTTAAAGCGTTCTATATACAAAAATATATTTGTATGTTACAAATATATTTGGTAAAAATAAAATTTTAAAAATTATGTCATATTTACCGCTTATAAATCATATTTATTTAAAGTATTATAAATTTCTTTGTTTATATTTTTGTTAAATTACTGTCATCAATGAGCTTCCTTTTCCCTATTAGTTGCCAATTTTTTAAATGCCCTCCTCGTCATCGTTTTCATTTGGTATCATCATCATTACAACCAAGTATCATTATAAAACATAAGTTTTCATTCCAACTAATAACTATGTTTAAAACTTTGTACGATGATTTTATTATTTTTTATGACGATACTTAAATAAATTTTTCAATTTTATTTTTGGTTCTTAATATAAACTATATATTATAAGTGTTCTGCCAACAAATTAGTTCAAGTTCATTAAAAAAATAGAAAATATTAATCCCCTAATGCCAATGAATTATTGCTAACACTACGTTTTTTTAAAAGAATTTATTATAGGAAATATTTTTATCTTTCCTTAATAAATTATAAAAATGTCAATTATGGTATTATTGCATCTTGATTAAACATAATATTATATACAAAATATACAATATTATGATCTTATGCGACTTAGATATTTAAAATTTTATTTGTAATAACGTGACTTGGCATTACATATGTAATGAAAAAAAAAGAAGCAGTTGTTAAATGATAGTTGCATTTTGATCATAAATATATTAAGTTTCATGATTTACGATTTGTATTTACTAAATTTCAAATATTTTATTAGCTTATTGGCTGTTATACGATCAGATTTCCATTAAGAAATCTCTCACCGTTCCACAGGAAACTAATTTTGTCGTTTGTATGTTAAATAGAAAAATGCGGGTATAAGTGTATTTTGTTAATGTCCCTCCGATTATTTAGGAGTCCTTTCCCTAGTGTATTTGTACGAGTTCTACATATGCAAAACAATTTCAGAGATACCTACTTCGTGTCATGTCAGCTCACACAAAATCCTTTGAGTAACCTCTGAGTATAGCAGTACGCGTTTCTGCCTATTAGATAGTGGACTGCAGTCATCCCCATCAAGACAGCGATCTACCACCTGCTAAACCGGCTTAGATATGTTGTCTTTTTTTCGTCCACTTCTAGCTATATTATCGTGATTATTTGTAGATAGTTTTATTCTTATAACTTCGATTCATTACTTTCTGCTACAATTTATAGTATATATCAGGAATTACAATTTGGGTCCATGTTATATAGAGTGTCACGGGAACGTCAAAATTGGGGTATGATAAAATGTAATTTTTACTATTACTTTTGTACTTTTTGGTTGTGCCTTAATTTTCAAGTAAATATATACATGCATACAACACGTCTTTGACTGAGTGACGAGGTACAGATAGCCTCGGCTGTCATGACCAAATTTAAACCGACACTTGTTTTTTTTTTCTTTCACTCTCAGTTTCTTAATATGCATTGATATCAACAACAATTTTGATTTTGACCTGTCCATGACACTCTACAAAAC
>NC_051846.1:165606831-165612972 GCF_002237135.1 Teleopsis dalmanni | reverse complement strand
GCCATTTTTCGGTTAGCTTTAAAATTCTATTAGTGCATAATTTCTGTGGTTTTGCGGTATAAAACTTGGATTTTTAATAACTCTTTGGTCGTCTAAGTTATTACCATTTAGAGAGTTTTGCATAGATTAAAACAAACAGTATTTAGATGGTGCAAGCTTTGAATTATACGATGGATACATTAAAACTTCACACTGAATTTTCGTGAATTTGTACTGAATCATCAAAGATGCGTGTTACCTAGCAGTGTCATTATGGAGCACAACTTATTATCTGTTGGCCAATTCTGGTAGCTGTTGCTTGATAGTTTCGTTCAAGCGGTAGAGTTGTTAGCGGTAGACAACCAATTATTTACCTTACAACCCGATCACATTAGCACAATTGTTCAGTGAACATATATGTATATATATTTATAGGAAAGAATATTACTATAATAGTCATGTCTGTCAAGGTTCAATGGTGGGCGGGACCATTATTAATTTCTTGTTTTTATCTATCATCTTAGTCATTGGCATAAAAGTCCAGTGAACAGATTTTTATTTTTATTATAATAGAGCCAATAGAGTCTGCGAAATTTTAATAGTGGAGACTGAAAAGGTATTAGCCACAAATAATCATCATTAATTCATGTTCCTGAATCTGAAAAGCAGATAACATGTAAGGATTACAAGACGAATACATGGGTGGGGGAATGGATGGATGTAATTAGAGTTAAGGGGGAGAGAGTATATAAGAGAAAATATTAGAATTAGCTGTATAAATACAAATAAAAACAAAGTTAATTTAATTTCACGTGCCCTTAAAACTTCTTTATTTATATATTTAATTGTATTTTATATATAGTAATTATAATTTTAATATATAGAAACACACACAAAAAAAAATGGCAGTATATTAAAGTTGGTTGTTGTTGTCTTTTAATATGTATAATTTGTCTTAAACCTATGATAAAAAATTATGTCAATTCAAAACATTTTTAATTTCAAATAAATTAATTCTAAACTATTCTAGTAGTTAAGTCTTATATATAATTCAATCAATAAATATTTAATTCATACATATATATATATATACTATAGAGAACAAAAATTAATTTAAAACAATTTCTTGCTTAACGATAATTAACAAAATAGTTAACTTTTAGATTTGAACGAAGATTTGTTAAGAAGTCATTTGACTCTCCTTCCATTTCTTAAGTAAATCTCCTCGTCTATATGTTGGCAGTACATCGTTAATTTTACGTAAGTTGAAAGAATTTTGACTATTTATGCTTCTACCATTGCTTGGCAGATTCCATAATTCAGAGCAAACGGATTGTGCCCGCGAAGAGCAATTTATTGATAACGGTTGCTCATAATTCCTTTTGGCAGTTGTATTAATGTGATAATTTCCATTGATTGGTTCGAAGGAATTATAATAATCTAAACGCGAAGTTGCATGTGGTGCTTGAACACTGTCAGGACATGCAGAATTATCACGATCAATTTGTGATTCAAAACCTGATGATAAGGAAGATGAACGTGAAAACTTTGCATCATTATTATCAATGGTATTATGTGGTTCATGAAATAAACTTGTAGCTCTTTGTTCTGTACGTTTATATCGATTAAATAACCCACCTGAAGACCAGGATGTGTTTGCATTTGAAGGTGATGGCATAACAACGTGTGCTTGTGTTTGTTGATGTAGAGTATTGTTAGGAACGGAAAATGGCGATTCGGCTCTTGTTGAAAATACATCAGAGTCCATACTTTGTAAAGTTGAATTTAAAAAACTATGGTTGTTCTTCTTTAACAGAGGCTCGGCATAAGAATTATATTGATGTAAGGCAGTGTTAGAAGCCGAAAACGGCGAATGAGCTACTCTGTTACAATTGTCTGCGTCTATATGTTGCAGTGTTGAATTTAAATAGTTACTTTCGTTGTTTTTGATAATAAAAGTATCACCATAGGGATTAGTAGTAAACGAAGAGTTTTTGTATAAAGAATTCTCATTATTTTTACGATTCAGATTTAGTACAGATTCTCGCAAAATATTTTTACTTGATTTTAGACCTTCTCCTCTAAAGGTAGAATTATGTGGCGTGCTATTGTTGTGGTTTAATGAAGAATTAGGTGAGCATGAAGTTGGTTTCTTGTTTGTAAAGCAGGTACGATAACTCAAAGTAGGAGAAAGTTGAGATCGTGGAAAACTGTTTATTGATGGAGCGGATGGTGTTACAGTTGAATAATTGGTTGTTGTAGGATATGATCGATTGCTATGAGCTGATGTTATGCTGCTATTGTAATAATCGCTTATAAAACTCTTTGTTTCCTCGTCACTTAAATATTCAGAGTAAATTTTGTGAAAACTATTTGTTGAACTGTCGTGTTGTGCACTAGACCAGTCGCTCGTCTTCGTTAACGTAAGAATAACTGTTAAGACAGACGCCGAAAACTTAAAAATAAAAAAAAATATTAATTTTATTTATAGTTTTGATAACTTCAATTAAAACTTACGAATAACATATTTTGTGAGATATGCACATCACTCACTAAACCAATAGCAAATGCAGCCCAGAGTGCGACTAAAAATGTAAAACGTGTCAATTTCAAACTATCCAATAAATTATAGTAGAGGGCAGTGCATAAGATTGTAAATGGGCTTATAACCATATATATAGAATTGAAATCTAGGCGAACTATATCTGGCATACTCAAACCCATTGAGTAAAGTAACATCATAAAAAGTGTGCGCACGAAAGATCCAATTCTGGCTATAATATCATATTTACTAAAGGTGTCCATATATGTGTACAGTACACGAATAAAAGCAATCGAGTGCGTTAATACTTTGAAGATACTATTTCCTAAAAGCTCTCCAAATGTTTCTGTAAGTATATCACGTTTTATTGTCGTCATATTGCCTAGAAGACAAAATATATTCAAAAGTGCCATTGTGGCAATTAAAATCTTAAATTTATGTTTCTTTCGTTGTTTAACAGCCTCTTCAAGTTCCGTGAATTGTCCTTCTTTCAATAAGCCCGCACGTTTGGTTACATAGTCTAAAAATTTTGCACCCAAAGCTAAATTTTTGCCTTCGTTCAGTACGTTACGTACATGAAGTTTACAAGTACGGCATAAACCATACTGCTTTTCCAGCTGAGCACTGAAAGATACAAACATAAATATAGAAAATATTTTAATTAGTGTTTTTACCAATATAATATATATTATTTTATAAATATAAATAAAGTCTGTTGTAAAAAATTCACAGACAGCTACGAAAACCAATTAAGAGAAGTGACAACACAAGCAGATCCTCGAGAGCTACAATAATATCAAAAAGAGAATGGAAAGTTATGACATATGATATGTATAACTTATGACATATATGTTATGTTATCTTATGACATATAAGTCATTATATCTCATGACATATATATGATATCTAAAATGAAAGAAATTCACTAACAGTAACTGTAACCAATAATAGAAGGGAGAGTTGTGTTTTGGGTTAAAGTTGCAAAAAAAGAGACTCAAATGAAAAAATTATATTAAAAATATTATATTAAAGTTCCAGAAACTGTCAGATCTACGTTATTTGTAGATTTTTTTATACAGATCAAAAAGTACCGCTTACTCCACCTATCAAATATTAATACAACAAAACGATAATACTATAAAAACTTCTTTCCTATTCGGTTTATTTTTCAGATCTGACTTTTTGAGGCTTTTATCTGCTCGCAAATCATTGAAAGGTGAATTTAGAACCGAAAAAATCGACAGTATGCCGTAAGATCTCAGAGAGATGAAAGCAAAGAACTGGAAAGAATGAAAGTATGTTGTGAAACAAGTTAAGGTTTTAAATAGACTGTATATCTATGATGATGATGATGATGGTGTTGTGAAACAAGCTTACGTTTCAAATGGACTGTATATCTATGTTGATGATGATAATGATGTTGATTATGATGACGATGATCTGTTCAAAAACCTTAATCGGATGTTACGCGAAAATACTTATGACTGAAATGAAGAAATTATCCTGGAAACAGAAACTAAATCTATTTTGAAGTTTTCAATAAATTACAAATAAATTACAATTACAATTACAATGTAGAAAGGATTCTATAAGAATTATTGGAAATATATTAATGAAGAAATTATTCTTGAAACAGAAACTAAATCTATTTTGAAGTTTTCAATAAATTACGATCTGGTATAGAAAGGATGTTATAAGAATTATTGGAAATATGTTAATGAAGAAATCCAAATCATGAAAAAAAAATATTTTTACATGTTTTCCTTATCTGATAGTACAGTAGTCATCAATCTTACTCTCTCCACTACTAATCAGAATATTACAATTTGTAAATAAATGTGCATAAAATTTTTTATTTATACAGAAACTTAAATTGTATAGGTACTATGTTTATTCATATAATCATGTAGATTACATTGTTGATTTTTGATAAGTATCATAAACTACTTATAGTCATAGTGTGCAACTATGACTTTAATGATAATTCAAGATTTCTGAATTGATTAATTCTTTGAATATAAAATTTTACAAGTATTTTGTTCGATTGTTACGATCAATTAATTATATCATATATATATGTAAGAAGATGAACTGTTGGGGTGTAAAAATTTTTTTTGATCATATTGGAATGCCAAATAAGTTTCTCAATATAAATATATAAAATGGAAAACTCAATTTCAATCAATTCGCTTTACAAAAATACCTATGTTAGAAACCAATTATTTATCTGTACACCTATTAAATTTTTCCATCTGAATATCCAATTTGATTGTTAATTCTATTTCTCATGGTTTTCACATATAGTCAACTAATTTAATTTTTTTGCGATCTTGAACTTTTTCAATATTTATTGGAAAGTCTTGTAGTCTGTTTTTGTTAGATCGGTTTATTTTGCCGATGAATTAGGAATACAGTCATATTATAACATCTAACGTTATCTCCACTTCTGGACCAAGTAACTCAAAATAGCTCAAATACTTAGAGGTTCTCTGACAAACAGACCAGCAATGTTCAATGGATTTATTTTGTAGGCTGATTAAGAAAATTTAAGTTTGATAGGGTTTAATGTTTTTCTGTCCTTAATCTTCTTGCAACGCATGATGCTATTTTCTCTTCTCTATTATGATCAATTAGTCAAACTTAATATATACTTTATTTACAGAATTTTAAAAATTTTGGAAAATATTTTGTATCGAAAATACGTTGGAATCTGCAGACATAACATTTGCTTAATGAATACTAGAATATTTATTAATATTGATATAATCTATAGATAAACAATAATAAGAATTAAATATATATGTTGTCATTTAACAATATTTGAATAAATAAAAATAAAATGAAATACCTAAAAAAGGTTTATTTATGCAAATTGTAGTTACTTTTAATTATAATTTTAATTATATTAATTATTGTAATAAACATAATTATTTTATGTTTAAGACCTTGTGAATTTCATTCCTAAGTTAAGGTCGAATATGATTTCATCAACAGAACAAAATATGTATATAAATGATTAAATATAACTAATTGAATTTTTTAGTTCTGCAAAAATAATCCCTTTCTTTTATTCTAAACTGATTAAAGTATAGATAAGAAGGTCATAGTTTAAGGCATTATTGAGCAGGTAAAAAATTGATGTAACATCTGTCGTCTAAACCTTTTAATCTCTTTAATTTTTTTTTTACCACTACATAAATGTCTCTAATAGTACGTTAACTTACTTGTAGACCTTAAATTCCTGATCGAAACGATTTTCTTTCGTCGGTTCAAATTCTGCACGTTTTTCTACTATCCAATTTTGGGCTTCATTACATGCTTTACAAAGTCCATTTTGCGGTGATGAGGTAAGTGGTGTTGATGAGGGATCAGCAAATTGTATTTTATTAGTAGTTAGATTGCTGCAGTCATATTTCTCATATATTAGGCGATTACAATCCCCATTTTTGTTAAATCCATTATATTGCTCACATTTTGGACAGGTCCAACTGTTGGATTCGACATATAGGACTTTGGTATTTTCATTGCAAAACCAACAATTCACGGTAGTCTTAGTTTTTGATCTATAAATAGAATTTATTTAATAATAGCGCCAAAATTTTGCTACACTAATTATTCAA
>NC_051846.1:165596338-165606731 GCF_002237135.1 Teleopsis dalmanni | reverse complement strand
TAAAAACAACAACAACAACACTACCACGAAGAATACAACAACAAATATCGACCAATATTAATAAACTTAACAATTTAAGCAATTATCAGCAGGAAAGTGTCTTTTATGTCGCAAAATAAAAACAAAAACAACATATTTTTATATATATATATTTATATATATGTGTATATAACATATAAAAACATAAATATATATACATACATATATATTTATTAACATATATATGTATTTCTAAACGCTTAATACAAACAACAATAATAACGACATTCATTTGCATTTTTAAGTTTGAAAATTAATATATTATTTTTCTTATATTTTTAAAATTGTTTAATCGAAAATAAAAGTTAATTATATTTAATAAATTACTTCCATTTTTCCTTTTAAAAATACTGGAGAAATTTTATTTAAGATTGTTCCGTCTTAACTATTATTATTATTATTATTATATGATTAATTATGTAATCAACTTATATATAAATATATATAATTTCTATTATATTTTTTTTTTTTTGAAAGTTTAAATATAATTTTAAGGCATAGTTGATGTTTTTACAATTTTAAATTTAAATTAAATTACATAAAATGAGAACGGTTAAAAATTGAAATATAACTATAACACACACAAAATAAAAAAAAACAAAAACAAATCCATTTACATTAATATAATTTTATTATTATATAAAATAAAAATAGTAATTTGAAGCATTTTAAATTTAACAAGAAAAATATATATATATTTATAAAGAACATGTATTATTGGAAAAAAAAGTATAAAGATGAAACAACGCATACTAGCGCAGGTTTGAATTATTAATTTTATTGTATTATTTTTCTTTTTTGTAACGCAAAATATTCGAAACTTTCTTATGTATACATAGTATATTTTTATAAAATTAAAGATTAAATAAATAAAAATTAATTTAATAGTTACAAAACAGAAACAAGTCATTTATTTACAAGTGCGTATGATAATAATATAAATTGTTTTAATAGAAATTTAATTTTGATTCTTTCCATAATATGTTTACGACTTTAAATAGCCAGCTAACCAATAATAATAATTAAAAGTTATAATATGATAATAATAATAATATAATAATAATAATAATATAACAATAATAATAATAATATAATAATAATATAATTATAATAATATAATAATAATAATATAATAATAATAAGAATATAATAATAATAAGAATATAATAATAATAATATAATAATAATAATATAATAATAATAATAATAATAAGAAAATAATAATAATAATATAATAATAATAATATAATAATAATAATAATAATAAAATAATTAAAATATAATAATATAATTAAATTAATAACATAATAATAATATAAATTAATAACATAATAATATAATATGTTTGCTAATATGTAATATATGCTAATATCAAATATTAGCAACATATTTTTAAATTAGTCTAAGATTTTATAATGTAAAATGACTTATTTGTACTTTTCCAACATTTTATAAATTAATATCCTGTTACAGTGCAAGCTTTGTTAAAGCGATACCTTTATAGGCATATATAGGTTTTAAATATAGGTTTTAACTATGCCATCCTGTAAGTCAACAGTCTTCTTACAATGTTTAACAGAATTTAATTAGATATCTATTTGTTATTTTTAATAGAAAGTGCACGTAATATTATAAGTATTAGATTGGGCGAAAAGTATTCGGCGTTATTTTTCTGTTCGCTTTCATTAAAAATTTTATGTATTTAAATCTAAACCTCATCTGAAAATTGTTTTTCAATTAAACAAATTATCTTTTTTTGGATAATTGATTGACATTGATATGAAAATTCTTATGAAACAAAATTTCGAATAAAATATGGCCCGAAAACATGATGGTGGTAGAGTCAGTATTATATTACAATAAACTGTCGGTGTTGGCGGATCACTATGTGATAGAAAGGATCACTCTGTGGATGAGGAGCGAACTGTACTCACCTTATGTGTCAGTGTTCTAGGGGAAGATCTAAAAACTTTGGGGCCCCTTACCGATCAAAACCTGGTGTCGTCCTGTAATATTAGGGAACTATGCAAGTTAATAGAATTGTTAGGTTGGTTCAATTTTACCTAATGGAGAAGTCGTCCCTTCTGCGTTCCTCGTATACTGACCTCGAGTTTGCGCATGTACAAACGTTAATCCTGTGGTACTACAACTAATAAACTCTTAGATGATCAGTTACATCCATTAGAGAAATTTAGATATGAAAGGTGCTTCTAGCTTTTATTTGCTTATTACTGCAAAGACATTATTGTGAAGGAGGTGATCAAGCGTGTTGTCTTCTTAAAGCATTATTAGATTATCATATATTCCCGTTGCTATAATACTTTTTTATTGGTCTAATACTGACCTCAAAGAAAAACTGGAAAATCTTTGTTAGTTCTTTGAAAATAAACTCGAGATTGTAGAACTATTATTCTACAATAATAATAATAATAATTCTAATCGAAGAACGGCAGAAGGCTGTTGAAAATGTTGAGGGACATTAGATATAATAGAATTATCTAATATTATAAAATATTAGAACTAAAAATTTTGTGGCCATTTAACGATAATATAAGGAGCCCATTATTAAGCATTGAAATTTAAGTTCATCTTTTTATTTCTTAATATTATTATTTAATGTTTATTCAAATTTTTTTGTTAGTTATTATAAATGGTTCCAACGATGAAGAACAAGTTAATTAAGGTTTGTGGTCATGAAATACACATAAAATCTTGTTATAGATGATCGTTTGATTGTTCAAGAGGAATAACATTGTATTATTGTAGCAGAGAGAATTGTAAGAGAATTAAAATATTTTTATTACGGATTTATTTATTCCCATCTGCCAGAAAATTTATAAATTTCTATTTATGCATCTATGAAAATTCAAAAAATAGGAGTGAAAATGTAGAGATTAGATGAAAAAAAATTTTGTCTTCTACAGAGACAGTTTATGGTTTATGAATATTAAGTTCTATTGTTTCATCTTCTTGCTATATATGTTCATTTCATCCTTCAAGAAGAATAACATTGTATCAATGTGGCACATAAAAACTGAAAGTATCAAAATATTGTTATTATGAAATTAATTATTAACCAATATATGCAAATATTGCGGATAAGTAACTCATATTTATGCAACTATTAAAAACCCAAGCAAAGGAGTGAGCAAGTAGAAATCAAAAAATAAGAAAATGTTGTCTTCCACACTTTGTTCCAATTATAAATCAAGATTTTCTCTTTACTCTTAAAAAACATATAATTTGTTTTAAAAATAATAGGAATATAAAACCATAGAATTAATTAATTGTATCTCATATTGACAAACTGTAATTGCTTTGGTTGATTACTCTTAATTGGCTAATAGCCAATATTGAATTAGCATTTAGACAAGATAAAACACCTTAAACTTTAACGATAACTGTACGTATAGTGGGTCAAGAAAATGTGCAGAAATAGCATACATTTTTCTCAATATATCTTCCGGTAAATATATAACAAAATCTTAAGTAAAAAATCATTTTATTGATTTTAAAATAATTAAATAACAAAACAATATATAGCCTTTGAAGCTTTTAGAAAAATTTTTTTTATGATTTTTCATATTTTTTAAATACATTGTTAGACAATGTTGCTTCAACTTAAAACCAGCATCAGTCTTATTTGGTATTTCCTTCTGTTTCTAATAACGCTTTCACAATGTATTCAACATTTGGACGTTCTGCAGTGCGATGCACAATACAGCCTTTAGATTCTATTGCACGACGTGTGCTGGGTCCAATTGCAACCAATTTATATTTATCGAAAGACAGATTTTTTGCTTTGAATACGTCATAGGTGCAATTGAAGCCTGACGGTGAGAAGAAGGTCAGTGTATCAACGGTATCGTCTTTGAGTGCAGTTTCCAAATTTTCAGCCAAATCTGGATTACATTTTGTTTCATACACTTCACAAGTTTCCACATCAAAACCATTCTCAGTTAAATTTGTGCGCAGGGCATCTGTTTGCAAATTTCCACAAGGTATAAGCAATGGTCGTTCCTTGTTGCCATCAAAATTATTAATTATGAACTGTGATAGGCTGGCTGCATTTCCACTTTGTTTGCCGTGAGTGAAAAGTTGTTGTAAATTCTGCATTGCTAAATTATGTGTCAATTCCCCGACAGCATAATTGTGTAACAATTTCCAACCAGGATTAAGTTCCATATCATTCAACGCATTTTCCACTGCCTCTACGCTACGTGGCGAGTTGAAAATTATACCGGAATATTTGTCCGGCTGCAATAATTTCGCTCGTAAATCATCAAGATTTTTAAAACAAAATACTAGTGTAGTAACGAATATAACGTTCTTCCCATGTTCTCGTAGAACGTCATTATACATATCGGAGCTCTCCGTTTCCGATTTCAAGAAAACTATCGTTTGACGACTCATCTAGGCGACTATAAATAACAAAATAATTTTATATTATTAGGCAATTAAAAAAATTACTGCGCTGTTGCAGTGGAATGTGAATGTAAATATAAAAACAAAAACAAAAAATAATGAAGAAGTGAAGTAACAAACACAGGGTTGCATTTACCAACAATACAATAATATTTATAATATTGCTGAATTGTCGACTGTTTTATTCAAAATATTATTATGGTCGTGTGCGAATTCAGGCAAATTGAGGTAAAGTGAATTGAAATTTCCCAAGGATTTTTTGTATTGCAATTTTGTAAATATTTATTTATTTATTTATTGCACTTATTTATTATTTTTGGTTAAAAGTTTTCAAATTTATTTATTCATTTATTAAACATCTTATAAAATTTTCACAATAATAATACCTAATTTACCTAATTTTTATGTAATTTACCCTACTAAAAATTCTGGTAAATACTAACATTCGCTGCCATACCGATATAATATAATATTTACCATCAATTTACTCGAACTCGCACATGGCTTATTTTGTTAATAACAAAAAAGGTGAATTTGTTTAGAGTTGTTATTAAAATATAAAAATTTTTTTTTTGTTCAATAATTGATTGTTACATTTTCTACCCATATATTAGTTGATATAAAAAGTATCTGTAATTTTTTGGTATACTTTTAAACAAAATTATTAATGAAATTATTAGTTAAATAATAAATGAATTTTAATAAAGCTTTTATTGACCATATTGACTCGGCCTACCCTTTACTGTCTGCTGCAGCCTATGCCTAGCAACTCTCTCAGAAAAAACACCAAAACAGCTGTTGTGTTTACTTTCAGTACTGGTTAGGACTATGTTTAGGTTTTTGGGGGCCACACTCACACTCAGCGATAATCTCCAATATTAGCATTTAGCAGAATCTAGCCTCTATAACTGCCTTCTTCTTCCCACTATTACGAGGAATTGTGGATTCAAAATAGTTTTCTTAGCTAATTGAGGAGGATTCGTTCCCCTCTCCACTTCAACTAACGTTATTGGCCATTATTATTTCCAATATTTTGCTATTTTTCGGTTAGCTTTAAAATTCTATTAGTGCATAATTTCTGTGGTTTATCGGTATAAAACTTGGTCAATGATTTGATTTTTAATAACTCTTTGGTCGTCTAACTTATTACCATTTAGAGAGTTTTGCATAGATTAAAACAAACAGTATTTAGATGGTGCAAGCTTTGAATTAAACGATGGATACATTAAAACTTCACACTGAATTTTCGTGAATTTGTACTGGATCATCAAAGATGCGTGTTACCTAGCAGTGTCATTATGGAGCACAACTTATTATCTGTTGGCCAATGCTGGTAGCTGTTGCTTGATAGTTTAGTTTAAGCGGTAAAGTTGTGAGCGGTAGACAACCAATTATTTACCTTACACCCCGATCACATTAGCATAATAGTTCAGTGAACATACATGTATATATATTTATAGGAAAGAATATTACTATAATAGTCATGTCTGTCAAGGTTCAATGGTGGGCGGGACCATTATTAATTTCTTGTTTTTATCTATCATCTTAGTTATGTCATTGGCATAAAAGTCCAGTGAACAGATTTTTATAGAGCCAATAGAGTCTGCGAAATTTTAATAGTGGAGACTGAAAAGGTATTAGCCACAAATAATCATCATTAATTCATGTTCCTGAATCTGAAAAGCAGATAACATGTAAGGATTACAAGACGAATACATGGGTAGGGGAATTGATGGATGTAATTAGAGTTAAGGGGGAGAGAGTATATAAGAGAAAATATTAGAATTAACTGTATAAATACAAATAAAAACAAAATTAATTTAATTTCACGTGCCCTTAAAACTTCTTTATTTATATATTTAATTGTATTTTATATATAATAATTATAATTTTAATATATAGAAACACACACAAAAAAAAAAAATGGCAGTATATTAAAGTTGGTTGTTTTTGTCTTTTAATATGTATAATTTGTCTTAAACCTATGATAAAAAATTATGTCAATTCAAAACATTTTTAATTTCAAATAAATTAATTCTAAACTATTCTAGTAGTTAAGTCTTATATATAATTCAATCAATAAATATTTAATTCATACATATATATATATATACTATAGAGAACAAAAATTAATTTAAAACAATTTCTTGCTTAACGATAATTAACAAAATAGTTAACTTTTAGATTTGAACGAAGATTTGTTAAGAAGTCATTTGACTCTCCTTCCATTTCTTAAGTAAATCTCCTCGTCTATATGTTGGCAGTACATCGTTAATTTTACGTAAGTTGAAAGAATTTTGACTATTTATGCTTCTACCATTGCTTGGCAGATTCCATAATTCAGAGCAAACGGATTGTGCCCGCGAAGAGCAATTTATTGATAACGGTTGCTCATAATTCCTTTTGGCAGTTGTATTAATGTGATAATTTCCATTGATTGGTTCGAAGGAATTATAATAATCTAAACGCGAAGTTGCATGTGGTGCTTGAACACTGTCAGGACATGCAGAATTATCACGATCAATTTGTGATTCAAAACCTGATGATAAGGAAGATGAACGTGAAAACTTTGCATCATTATTATCAATGGTATTATGTGGTTCATGAAATAAACTTGTAGCTCTTTGTTCTGTACGTTTATATCGATTAAATAACCCACCTGAAGACCAGGATGTGTTTGCATTTGAAGGTGATGGCATAACAACGTGTGCTTGTGTTTGTTGATGTAGAGTATTGTTAGGAACGGAAAATGGCGATTCGGCTCTTGTTGAAAATACATCAGAGTCCATACTTTGTAAAGTTGAATTTAAAAAACTATGGTTGTTCTTCTTTAACAGAGGCTCGGCATAAGAATTATATTGATGTAAGGCAGTGTTAGAAGCCGAAAACGGCGAATGAGCTACTCTGTTACAATTGTCTGTGTCTATATGTTGCAGTGTTGAATTTAAATAGTTACTTTCGTTGTTTTTGATAATAAAAGTATCACCATAGGGATTAGTAGTAAACGAAGAGTTTTTGTATAAAGAATTCTCATTATTTTTACGATTCAGATTTAGTACAGATTCTCGCAAAATATTTTTACTTGATTTTAGACCCTCTCCTCTAAAGGTAGAATTATGTAGCGTGCTATTGTTGTGGTTTAATGAAGAATTAGGTGAACATGAAGTTGGTTTCTTGTTTGTAAAGCAGGTACGATAACTCAAGGTAGGAGAAAGTTGAGATCGTGGAAAACTGTTTATTGATGGAGCGGATGGTGTTACAGTTGAATAATTGGTTGTTGTAGGATATGATCGATTGCTATGAGCTGATGTTATGCTGCTATTGTAATAATCGCTTATAAAACTCTTTGTTTCCTCGTCACTTAAATATTCAGAGTAAATTTTGTGAAAACTATTTGTTGAACTGTCGTGTTGTGCACTAGACCAGTCGCTCGTCTTCGTTAACGTAAGAATAACTGTTAAGACAGACGCCGAAAACTTAAAAATAAAAAAAAATATTAATTTTATTTATAGTTTTGATAACTTCAATTAAAACTTACAAATAACATATTTTGTGAGATATGTACATCACTCACTAAACCAATAGCAAATGCAGCCCAGAGTGCGACTAAAAATGTAAAACGTGTCAATTTCAAACTATCCAATAAATTATAGTAGAGGGCAGTGCATAAGATTGTAAAAGGGCTTATAACCATATATATAGAATTGAAATCCAGGCGAACTATATCTGGCATACTCAAACCCATTGAGTAAAGTAACATCATAAAAAGTGTGCGCACGAAAGATCCAATTCTGGCTATAATATCATATTTACTAAAGGTGTCCATATATGTGTACAGTACACGAATGAATGCAATCGAATGCGTTAATACTTTGAAGATACTACTTCCTAATAGCTCTCCAAATGTTTCTGTAAGTATATCACGTTTTATTGTCGTCATATTGCCTAGAAGACAAAATATATTCAAAAGTGCCATTGTGGCAATTAAAATCTTGAATTTATGTTTCTTTCGTTGTTTAACAGCCTCTTCAAGTTCCGTGAATTGTCCTTCTTTCAATAAGCCCGCACGTTTGGTTACATAGTCTAAAAATTTTGCACCCAAAGCTAAATTTTTGCCTTCGTTCAGTACGTTACGTACATGAAGTTTACAAGTACGGCATAAACCATACTGCTTTTCTAGCTGAGCACTGAAAAATATAAACATAAATATAGAAAATATTTTAATTAGTGTTTTTACCAATAGAATATATATTATTTTATAAATATAAATGAAGTCTGTTGTAAAAAATTCACAGACAGCTACTAAAACCAATTAAGAGAAGTGACAACACAAGCAGATCCTCGAGAGCTACAATAACATCAAAAAGAGAATGGAAAGTTATGATATGTATAACTTATGACATATATGTTATGTTATCTTATGACATATAAGTCATTATATCTTATGACATATATATGATATCTAAAATGAAAGAAATTCACTAACAGTAACTGTAACCAATAATAGAAGAGAGTTGTATTTTGGGTTAAAGTTGCAAAAAAAAAAAAAAACGGTCGAATGAAATATAAGAAAGTAGTTTTCCATCTATATCAATAATAACGACGACAAAATTATATTAAAGTTCCAGAAACTGTGAGATCTACGTTATTTGTACATTTTTTTATATAGATCAACAAGTACCTCTTAACCCACCTAACAGATATTATTACAACAAAACGATAATACTATAAAAACTTCTTTCCTATTCGGTTTATTTTTCAGATCTGACTTTTTGAGGCTTTTATCTGCTCACCTTTTATCATTGGAAGGTGAATTTAGAACAAGAAAACTAGAAAGACCGAAAAAATCGACAGTATGCCGTAAGATCTCAGAGAGATGAAAGCAAAGAACTGGGAAGAATGGAAGTATGTTGTGATACAAGCTTAGGTTTCAAATGGACTGTATATCTATGTTGATGATGATAATGATGTTGATTATGATGACGAGGATCTGTTCACAAACCTTAATCAGATATTATGCGAAAACACTTATGACTGAAATGAAGAAATTATCTTTGAAACAGAAACTAAATCTATTTTGAGGATTCTTTAAGAATTATTGGAAATATATTAATGAAGAAATTATTCTTGAAACAGAAACTAAATCTATTTTGAAGTTTTCAATAAATTACTATCTGGTATAGAAACGATTCTATAACAATTATTGGAAATATATTAAAGAAGAAATCCAAACCATGAAAAAAAATGATTTACATATTTTCCTTATCTGATCGTACAGTAGTCATCAATCTTACTCTCTCCACTACTAATCAGAATATTACAATTTGTAAATAAATGTGCATAAAATTGTTTATTTATACAAAAACTTAAATTGTATATGTACTATGTTTATTCATATAATCATGTAGATTACATTGTTGATTTTTGATAAGTAACATAAACTACTTTTAGTGTGTGCAACTATGACTTTAATGATAATTCAAGATTTCTGAACTGATTAATTCTTTCAATATAAAATTTTACAAGTATTTTGTTAGATTGTTATGATCAATTAATTATATCATATATATATGTAAGAAGATGAACTGTTGGGGTGTAAAAATTTTTTTTGATCATATTGGAATTTTTTAGTTCTGCAAAAATAATCCCTTTCTTTTATTCTAAACTGATTAAAGTATAGGTAAGAGGGTCATAATTGAAGGCATTATTGAGCAGGTAAAAAATTGATGTAACATCTGTCGTCTAAACCTTTTAATCTCTTTATTTTTTTTTTTACCACTACATAAATGTCTCTAATAATACGTTAACTTACTTGTAGACCTTAAATTCCTGATCGAAACGATTTTCTTTTGTTGGTTCAAATTCTGCACGTTTTTCTACTATCCAATTTTGGGCTTCATTACATGCTTTACAAAGTCCATTTTGCGGT
>NC_051846.1:165587572-165596238 GCF_002237135.1 Teleopsis dalmanni | reverse complement strand
GTGTTGTTGAAGCAGCCAATAGAGCAGCTGCAGCTTCAGCCTAAAAAAGTAACGGGTTTTGTAGTTAAGTTATTGTAGCACATTATTAAGCTTATAAATATGAACTTTAATTAATATCTATTAATTAAATATTTATGTTTACACTATATAATTATAAATAACTACTAAACTAAATTGGAAAATCTCTCCAATCTCTCAATCTCTCTCTAACTTAGTTAATTAATTGATATCTATTAAATAATTTTTTTAATAGATATCTATGAATGTAAGAGGGGGATTCGCTCAAATATTAAAAAAAATTTTATTTAATTAATAATATTTAATATTTAAGTAAATATTTTAAATTATATAATTTATTAAAGTCTAAATTGGAGTATCCTCTTAACTGAAATATTTTGCTAATTGAAAATCTATTACTAGAGCAAAATAAAATTGTTATATAAATATTTTATATATTAAAAAATATTAAATACTTATTTTTTACTCTATATACAATATATAGCTAATATATATATTTTCAACTAATATATATTTCACAGGAATGTAGTAGCTCTTTTAATTAATAAAATATTAATTATTATATAAATTATTTTTTTTCTATTTATGTGGCTAATATATATTAAACTAATATATACTTATCAGAAATATATAAGTTCATTAAATGAGGAATAATTATATTAATTTATATTATTTAAAAATAATTAATTTTAAATTAAAATATTAATGGAATTATTTATGAGTTAATATAAATGTTTGAATTATAAATATTTAAATTTACAACAAATATCTTTAAGTTAAACATGAAATAAAACCTACTTTTTTTAGCAATTATTATTTTTTATAATTAATTTTAGCTATCATTTCTAATAATAATTAATACTTTTTTTCTAATAATAATAAATAAAAATCTCATTTCTAATAATAATAAATAATAATCTCATTTCTAATAATAATAATTGATCATTTATATTCGAATAATAATACTATACATAATAAACTCACTTGTTTACGTCTGGCTTCTTCGACTTCATCTTGTAAACGTTTAGTTTCTTCATCCTTAGCATTAACTTCATCTTGAATGCGTTGAACTTCCATTTGTTTGGCATGAATTTCTTCCTCCAATTTCGCCTTCTCAACGGCTTCCATATTCTTGGCTTCTTCAAGACGTTGCAACATGGATTGTAATTCTTTTTGACGTAACTCCAATTCATCCTTGGCGGCTTGCAATTGTCTAAGTTGTTCTTCTAGACGGCGTATCATTTCTTGTGCCTCCAAGAGATCCTTTTGAGAACGTTCCATTTCTTCAGCCATTTGCTTAAGGCGATCTTCGTACTCTTGCTGCTTCTTCTCAGCACGTTCACGTGCTGCCAAAGCAAGTTGCAACTTTTCACTGCGTACCAAAAAGAAAACTCAAAATTATTTTCACATTTTCTACTTATTTTTCTTTACAACTTACCGTTCTTGTTGTTTGGCATTTTTTTCCTCTCGAGCCTGTGCTTTCATTTGCTGCACGTCAATTGTATCCGGTTTGCGACGGCGCATGTATAATTCATGATTACCCATACACAAAGCCAAAATACGTTTGTTAATTCTGACGCGACTAGCGAAGAATATAAAATCTGGTGCTTTTTTATCAATCGGTTTAATTATAAACTTCTTATCAGAAAATGATATGTTACGAATTTCTGACCATGGAAAACCAATTTTAGGTGTGAGCTTATCATCTTGCTCGTAAATGTTTAAGCCTAACGCATCAACACCCAACCACAATTCCGTACCTTTCTTGTTACGAATTTCAAAATAATTGACACCGTACATTTCTAAATCTTGTGCTATCTTTAGATACTCCATCATGGCATCTTCACGTAACATGCCACGGTGTTCCTGCCACCAGGTCATAATTGACTGTTCCCATTCATCCTTGGACATCTTGTGCTGATCAATTACACGTTGTGGCAACAAACGATCGTTCGTCAAGAAGCCGGCGGTATGCGTGCCCTTGTTGTGATCACCATGGCGTGCCTGTACAGCGTACGAAGCTAACAGCACAGATGTTTCTGGTGGGCAATAGATTTCATCGGATAATATGGCATTTTTTACTTGTAAATAGAACAAGCGAAGTGTAATATCCTGTATGATCTCTTCGGCTACATCTTCAGGATAGAATTTAGCGCGGAATCTGAATTGAAGAGGATTCTCTTTTTTAACATCTTGGTTTACTACCTATAGTGAAAAAATTATCATATTTATTTATTAGTACAGTGATAAATTTTCTTTATATATTTATTATATTAATATATAAAAATTGTATTTCATTTAAAAAAAAGTTACCCAAGTAGAAAATGGCATCGAACCAGTCTGCGTTTTGTATGGTTTGCATTTTGGAATAGATACGAATATTGAGTTAATTTGTATTAAAATTTTGAGATTTTCTTGAATTCTTGTTAACAAACTACAAAGGAGAAATTCAATAAAAATAATAATTCAAAATTGCTATAATAAAATTAGAACAAAACTAAAAAAAAAAATAAATGATGACTACATTTCAATTCCTAGTTTAAATCTATCTACATTTATTGGATTTAGGGGTCACGTCAACACATTTGAATGAAACGGATGCGTGGCTCACCATATCATCTGCATCATCGTCTTCGTTGCTATCGTCGTTGTGATGTTGTCCATCCGCTGTTTTTTTGTCGACATATTTTTTAACACGTTTCAGATATTTTATGGTCTTTATTGCCGGTGATTCAGGCTGATGTTTCGTTCGAGTATTTTTAGTTGTGCAAAAATATATATAAAGCATTCAGGTTTTATAGTTAAATTTATGCATGTACAAGTAGATGAAATTATGTATAAGTGAATACTTGTGTGACTGATGTGCCAAATTGTAAAAATTGTGTTGGCGAACATATAACCTGCTTTCATTTCAATTTTGGTTAAGTATTTCTTAGTCGGCACGAATGATTGGACAGAAAGAGCAAGAAATGTGCAAAGGATACAGGAGTTTATGGGGTAACCCTCATTTTATATAGGTTAAGAGTAAAGAAAATGATTAAAACTAGTTTTATGGCATTAGATAAAATTTGTATGAATTATTTATTAACTGTTAAAACTATTTCGAATAAATGGTATAAAATAAGCTTTGCATATAAAGTTATCTGTAGCAATGTGTGAAGACGACGCTCATGTGCCATTTGAACAGAAGAAAACGCTTTACCGTTACAAACCAAAAAACGATCTGTATGTGAAAGAGAAGAAAACAAACTACAACTCATTCGGCGTAAAACTTTTTTAAGTTTCTTGGAAAAAGAGCAAAAGTAGAATACAACAACTGGACTTATTAGGTATCTTTATTTTCTTTATTGAGACAAAGATGCAAAATTTCATAAAAATAATATTGCGTAAAATACAGTGTTAGGGGGGCTTTCTCAACAAGTAGTTATTATTATTAATATTATTGTTGTTGTAACCTGCTTGAAGAGTCCCTTTGGAACGTGTCGACAACGCCACTTGGTCGTCGTTGGCGATGACCCGACAGTTCTTGAAACCTTTTTAATGGGTAATAGGTCATTCTATGGATAAGATCTTTATGGATCCAAACTGATGTAATCGGAAGCACTAGACAAAACATAGCCTAGAGACATGTGTGTTTATTTTACCTTAAATGTAACTATCGTAATCATAGAATAAAAATCATAACTAATAGACAGGCAGCTATAAATAAAAACTCTCAATTCTTATAAGATAACATTAATAAACTTGATGGAGTAGTTTTGAATGACTAATATTCTTAACTACAATATGCAGATATAAATCTAATGAGTTCCAGACCATGCTGGATCTTTCAGCTATAAAAATTGTAAATAATTTGCTAAAAAAGTGATAAGCCCTACTGCTTTTAAGCCCGGAACAAGTCTGTGAATTGGGAAAACGTAATTTCTTTTCATACATTAGGAAGGAAGAAAAAAAATGGAGATTACTATACTTAAGTTGCCCAGCTCATGCACGGCGCCGACTTAACAATTGGCGAATCCCCTTTCTTGAGGACCTGGACCAGTTACAGGAACTGACACATTTTATACTTCGCCAAAGGTTCTAGGTGGTTTTAAACCAACCCTGAGTTTTTCCCATATATACGGTAACACAATGGGCCATTAGGCCTAAGTGGATCCACAAGGGATCGCCGGTATAACGTAACCTATACTTAAGTTATTTTTACAATATCCAGATATAAATCTAATGGCTTCCGAACCATGCGGGAATTTCCAGCAATAAAAGTTACAAATAATTTGACAGAAAAGTGATAGCCCAACTGCTTTCAGGCCCAGAATATCTGTGTCTTGGGAAGAGTTAATTTTTTTTCATACATTTAGAAGCAAGAAGAAAAATAAAGAAAGCTATACTAGGATAATTTCGATCACAATAAAAATAGTTTATAGAGGAATGATTTAAGTATTGTATGCAACGAAATAAAAACAAATTAGAAAACATAGCAGAACATTTGTTAGGGCACTGTGATGTAACAATAAATCACTTTACAAAACTGGAAGCATACTGCATAGAAATTACAGGTTTTATTAGAAAGAGAATAAGACCGCAAAGCACATGCTGCAGGATTGTCTGACCCTTTTACTTAAACAAGAGAAGTACCGTAGTAACCGTAGGATGAAAAAATAAGACTCAATTAAGTTGGTTCAATATTCTAATTAAATGAAGAAATAGGACTTGTAAAAATAATGTGAATCCATGAATAGGGAATAATAGACCTAAACTGAATTCCTAAACTGAATTGGAAAAACTTATATTCTTTGACGATATTAACTGTTTTGTTAAGAAAATTTTCGTTAAGTGTGATTTAAGTAGCTGTAACATATAGTTGTATCTTCAGTTATAAAATTACTATACTATTTCAATCCAAACTATACTCAATCCAAACGTAAATATAGATATCTCTCCATTTATCAGAATCTTATATTTATTAATCCCGAATCTAAAAGAATATATTGATATGTTTAACAGTATTATTAGGCCAATAATCAGATTTCATTGGAAACAAAAAAAAAGTATATTAAGACGAAGAAAAATATAAAAGGGCACGTTAAAGATGACCTCAGAAAGGTTAGTGGCCATAACTGCAGCGAAGGAGTACTTATTCAAGACGCATTATGTAAAATTACTAGCGGAACTAAAAACTATCTAAAACTTTCGACTTTTGAGAGACTTAAAGTTAACTTAAAATTTTTATTAAGCTTTAGTTTCTGTAGCAACGTTCTACGTTTACGTTGCAGAAAAAAAATATATAAATTAATAAAGGAATCAGATATCAGAAATGCGAAAGTATAAAGGGGAAGTCTAACCTTTCTACTTTGATAGCGTAAGGGCACAGAACAGTGTTTGTTTTAACACAATTGAACAAATCGTCAATGCAATGACCTGTAATTTAGTTACACGTTTGAAATTGATAGATTAATTTGTGACAAGCAACTGTGTTTAGCACGTTGCTAAGCCCTATTATCAGTTAAGTGACAAAAAATTTTATTGCATTGAAAAGCCGTTATTATATCTTAAATTTTGTTGAGATTCATATGGAAACTTGTAAAAATTCTAAAGGTGTGGAGAACTATAAGTTACCGTCAATAATCAACCTTATTCTTGTTAATATCATTTACTTTTTTCTAAGGTATATTGTTTTAATTCCTTGCAATGATTTGAAATGTACTGCCATAAATTAAACTTGACTTGCCATATAATTTGACATAAAAATTGTGATTATACCAAGTATCGTTCCCATAAGGTACTCAAGAATGTTCCTGGCCTGAATTACAACAAGTACAGAGACGGAATCAGTATACCTACTTCTAATTTTGGAGTAATAAGCATTTCGTTTAGAAAAGAAATTACAATTGTGAATTTTAAACTTGAATTTATTAATAAAAATTAGTATTTTTTTTTAAATAAAAGTCTCCTCATAACTACATTTGTATAGTATCTTGTACTTCATATTCTTATCACTCGATAGAAATTTTGTCAGACAATACGTAAACAATAAATTATCATTAACAAAATCAAGTGATATAATTAATTTTAAATGAATTTTCGAAAAAAAAAATATTTCAAATAAATTAATTTCTATAAATTCATATAAGATAAAATAAGTCACGCGACTTTACTTACCTTTTTATACAATTTGATCCATGTCGAATCGCCTCTTGAATCGGTGTATTGCAAACCAAAGAACCAAACCTCACGTAAACCAATTGTTTTGACAACTTGATCGAAGAGTTGCTTACCGGTGGTGGCTTGCTGTATGGCAAACTCCAGCTCGGCATCCATTGTGGTGACGCGTACATTTAACTAGAAGCAAAAATAAAAGTTATTATTATTAATAAAATAAAATTTATTAAATTTCTATAAATAATTATGTTAAATTATTTGATACCATACTAACAACAATTACGCATAACTGAAATAGTTCCAGTTCAATTGTGGAATAGGAAATTATGTATCAAATGTTACTGCCAATATAAGATGTATGATAAATATTTCCATTTTAATAATATTTATGTTAAATATAGTATACGAAATCGCCATGGTGCAAAGCTATGTAGTGGGCTGCTAGGGTCGGCATGAAATTATACGTTATGCATGACTGCCGTGGTTAGCGTTGGGACAGACAACAAACATTAGAAAGTGGGACATAGTCACGCTCACCTGCACGTGTGTGATGTCACAAACGCTGTCAGAGACGTTTAGCGACGCATTTGCATGTGGATATGGAAAACAATTTTCCGACAAGTGAAATGACCACCGACCACCGTAGAAAAACAAATAAGTGTACAGAGAATATAATAAAAAAAAATACTAACAGACATTAGGTAGGAATATTGAGCATCGTCCATGTGCAATTTGTCAACACTCTCTCTGTTAGTATACAATTTCTTTCAATTTTAATCTTTTTTGTTGGTATTTTAATTTTATTTGCATAACAGTGAATGACTGACTGCATCCAAATATGAACGCACTGGAACTGGCGACTAAAACTGAATGGCACTGCATGCATGCATTTAGAAGTGGCGCATTTGCGACATGTGACTTAAAATTACTGAAATGTGTGTCACTGGTCTTCTTTATATTGACGCGAATGTTATGTATGGTGGCACACAACGGTATACAAATGATTGATTTTTGATATACCATTCTTTTTTTCAGATTTACAAGTTAATTTCGTAAAACGTAGTGCACGTTTTTTGTATTCTACTCGTATAACAATTGCGATTAAAATAAAATAAATAATTTCGATAGACGAAAAAAAAAATTAAAAATACTAACAAAGACAATTAACTAGAATTTTAATTTAATCTATATATATATAGTTATTATGAAAATATGGTGGTCTAACCACATATCCAATACAGAACTTTTGCTCCAAACAAATCAGAAAGTTCCTGTGAACGAAATAAAAATGCGGAAATGGAATTGAATAGGGATACTATTCGACGACCAAGTAAATACATTCCACGACAAGCTTAAACGTGGAACCCACAAGGTAGAAGACGCCCTGGTGCACCGGCTTTAACTTGGAGAAAGACTATTGAAAGAGAAATGACAGTAGCGCATTATACATAGAACGATATATGCAGAGAAGCACCTAACAGAGTGCGGTTTAAGAGAAGCGTTGGAGCCCTACGCCCCATTAGAGGAAACAGACACTAAACACACTAAGTACAAAGATTAAGAAAATATATATTCAGATTTTACATTATATATTTGGACTTTTTAAATAAGTTTTCTATTTCTCCTTATCTAAGCATTGATAAACAAAATTAAACAGATGAACAACCCTTTTGCCAGTTCTCAAGATCGACTTGGTAAAAACTGAACAGGAAACGTACCACACAGCTGTTTCAATTTTGGCTTAACCTGTTCAGTACTACTGTATCGATGCTGATTGGTCACTGCATACAAGGAAGACATGCTATGAGACTACGTCTACCCTATAATGACTTTCATCGTGGTTATGGCTCTGCAGATAAGAAGGAAACTATATCCCACCTAATGTGTCAGTGTTCATCATTGATTAGGATGTATATACATCAGGCACCTTTTTTTATGCACCTGACAGAGTTGTCATTGTGCAAAATTGGGAATTTAAACAGGTTTATAGGCTTGTCAAATTAGTTCAATTTCACTTGCATGGTTGAGTCGTGTTTTATGGTGTTGCTCGAACGCTCAGCGTATGCGTATGAACAACGCTAATCTGTGGGAACACAACTGGTCATAATTTGAACTCAAATGGGCTTAATCTCTAACCTAATCTAACCTAACCTAATCTCTGTTATTAAAATAACATAATTTTGATAAATAAAAACCTTGAAAATATTTGTTCATAAGAATTAGAATTGTTCATTAGAATTAGTATCTGTTCCTAAGTAAATGGAAATTAAAATTTCAAACTAGAAGAAATTAGAATTAATAAAGAGCGGAAGGCACCCATTATTTTGAAAATAAAATGATTTAATATAGAAAATATAGTGGCGCAAATGGTACCAAGAACGATTGTTACTATATCTCTGATACACTTGTACTGCCATTCATCCACTCACGTTGAAGATTCACTGTTTACAATAAAAACGAAAAAGCAGGTTTTGCTGACATGGATAAGA
>NC_051846.1:165578669-165587472 GCF_002237135.1 Teleopsis dalmanni | reverse complement strand
CGTGCGAAAGTACGTTTTTAGTTGTTTTAATTTTTTTTTGATCATTTTAATTTTCTGTTTAAATTAAAAATATCGAATAGTGTTTAACTGAAATTTAAATAAAACAATTGTTAAATATATGTATTAATAAATAAAGATTAAAAGAAATAGAGTTGCAAAAAAAAAGCGCAACAAGGCGAAAGACAAACACAAAACGAAGACAGCAACACCGCCTTTTTATTATAACGAGAACGTCGCGGCTTATTGTCAGCTTCGCTACCATCGGAATTTTCGTAATTCGGCATTTGATTTTTAAAATTTTTTTATAAAATTCCCACCTCATTGGTAAGTATTTAATTAGTTTAACTTTATATTGAGACTTGTGAAAAATAAATAAAATTACTGTATTAAATTATAATTGCCGGTTATTGTGTGTATTAAATGTGTGAGTCATTAAAATTGTCTTTGTTGTCGCCGGTGTGTTCCTTGACTTCAAAGAAATGTGATAGCAATAATTTAAGACACAACTCTTAATTAAAAACCAACAAAAAAAGAAAAAATTTATAAGATATGTGATCAATAAAATTATATATTAAACTTAATTATATATAAAATAAGGACTACAATTTTATTAATATAGTTGCTTTCTAGAGAGTGAAAGTAGTTTGCATATTAATTTATTTTTTTTGTTTTTTTGTTAATAATTTTAACCAATTTAACCACTGATTTATTATAAAAATTATTGTGCTTAAATATCATTAAAATTTTATTATTTTTATAATACTCTTCAATATAATTTATATCATTCATTTTATCAACGTGGTTGCTTGTGCTATAAAATTTTTCTTTACTTTTTGCTAATTTATAAGAAACAACAATAAAAACGCTGCTGAAACGGTTAACAGCTTTGCATTGACATCATATTTATTATATTTTACACCGTAGCTCTTTAAATGAAGTTTTTTTTCATACTATCAACAATAATTCACGCTTGCATCAATATGTGGGAATTATTCTTATGAGAATGTCATAATTCCTCTGGTTCTATTGCAATGGAAATTGTTCGTAATGCTCCAAATGTTATACCGCCTTTAACATTTTTTTTTCGCTATTGAAGTTCAATTTTTTATAGTGTATAGAGTACTGTACTATGTAGAACAGTTTAAGGGTGTGGAGAATAGTAATATTTAAAAAATGAATTAAATAATTTTTTTTTTTAAATTTAACTCTATATTCTCAATATATTTACCTAAATAATTAAATCAATAATTGAAAACGTATTAAATGCCATACTATTACGAAATAAGCCCCTACGTTTCATTCTCGCCAGCAGTTAATGCTTATTTTATACCATTATTATTATTATTAGGGGATCTGGCACTGGGACCGTCGGGTCTATTGTACTCCCTTCTGGGTTTAGAATAGGTTTCTAAGCCCTGTTGCGTTAATAAAAAAATAGTATAGAACCTACTTTTATTGCCTCTTTCTTAAGAATATACATTCGCAGGAGCCTATTTCGTATGTGCATTACCGCAGGGCAATCTAATATTTTATACCATGTTTACATTACGAACTTTGCTGGTGGAAATCGACTTTGAGCTCAAAACCAATTACCAAAGCTTACTTTTTCATATAAAAATAGACACCACAAAGTTCAACTCTCATTGGAAGTTAACTTCATGTTATAATTTTCTTGAATACAGCACAGAAAATAATTAAATAAGGATAAATTTCTAAATTCTATTTAATCGAAAGTTTTTAAAAATTCTGAATTATGAATTATCGTTCAGTTCGATTTTGATTTTTTTTAAAAATAATTTACTTTTAAGTAAATTTGATTTTAAGTACAGTTCGATTTTGATTTTTTTAAAAAATAATTTACTTTTAAGAATTATTTATAAATAATAACTCAGATTTCCATAATAACGTTTCTAATTTCATGGTAGAAAATATATTAAAAAATCAACAACTGTCAAAATGAAAACCTGAAACGAAAATGTAAACACATGACGTTTGGGAACTAACTTTAGTAAAGTTCGTTAAGGGCCATGTTATGTAACATAGAGTGTTATGAGCTCGTCAAAATTGTTTATTTAGGCTTTGACGAAAGTGCATGTTATATGACAGAAATGACACAAATGTTGACATTTATTACTGAATAACACTGCTTTGCCTAAGTGACGAGACACATATATCCTCGGCACTCATGACCAAATCTGAACCGACATATTGTTTTTTCTCTGACTCTCAATTTTAAAATTGTGACGAGGTATAGCTAACCTCGGCACACATAACCAAATTTAAACCGACATATTGTTTTTTCTCTCACTCTCAATTTTATAAATGGCATTGAAAACAAAAACAATTTTGCTCATGATGAGCTCATGATACTCTACATAACAAGGCCCCAACTAAAGTTCGTCATGTAAATATATCATTAGCTTATACATATACGGTAAATCAATTAAAGATCTACATATTTACCTAAATAATTAAGTCAAAGATTGAAAATGTTACAGTGCATGAAATATCATTTTAAATGATTTCAATTACGATAAAAACCTATACTCATGTTGGTTTATATATTCCAATTTTAAGACTATTATTCAACGAAAAAGGAATGGTCTAATTGATCATATATTGTAATCAAAACACAATTGTTTTTAAAGGATTTTCTATCAAAATTAACGATTATAGTTGAAGTATCGGAAAATAATTTAAAAAAAAACATTTAAAAAAATCTAAATTGTGTTTTCAGAGATCCATAACTAATAACACATTTCGTAATTAATATATAATGTTTGGTCATAAAAAAAAAATAAAGTTAAAATTATATAAATTGAAGAGATCTTCATTTAAAATATCGTATGAAGTTAAAAGAATTATATTATAAAATTGTTTTATTTTATTTGATTTTAATTTTGCTATAAAACATTTTACTATAAAATATTGCACTATAAAACATTGTACTATAAAACATTATACTATAAAACATATATATAAATGTTTCAAAATAGTTACTAGAATGTAATATTTGTTTAAACGAAATTTCGAAAATATAACTGTCTCTTTCTACACATTTCATTATTTTAAGATGACAGTTTAAAATAACCAGTAATGTAATGTAAATATAATAATAAATTAATTTATATTTTAATCATCTCAACCTTCCATAGTGTTCCTTTTTATGTTCATGATAATTTTCATTTATAGTCATATTATAAAATTTGATGTCACATATTAATATATAATATTTTCTATTTAATAAGCATAAATTGCTATAAAAATGCAATTTTTCAAAACTGATATTTAGGTTTATTTTTAATCCCAACTCTCATGGAAGATATTTTTTTCTGTTATATCTTAAATTATTTGTTTTTGTGGAATCTTTAAACTGGTTCCTTCCCATCTTACTTTGATTTTGATTTCGTTTTTATTAAGAAATTTTTAAGTTATTTGAAGAGCGCAGAATCGCAGGTAAATATTAGCATTCTTAGAAACGTTTTTGTTTAAATCTTTTTTTTTTTATATTTTTACTTATAGATTTAAATTGAATATTGACGTCATTCTCTGTTATTTTTTGTAAAAACACTTTAGTCGATATTTAGACAAATGATAATTATAACTTTTTAATCCCACCTGTTGGATCTCTATTTGATTCTCAATATGCAATTCTATTTATTACTCACCACCTCTGTTTTTATCTCTCTTCTGTAATGAGTAATACGAATATATGAAAAAAAAAAATTTCAAGTGCATTTCAAATTAATTTTAGCTGCAGTTGTTCAATTATTCGGTATTGAGTGAATTTTTGGGGCGCTATATTTTAATTTCTTTCAAAATTATTAGTTATAAAAATTTAAAATCATTAAAAATATTTTAGGTGTTATAGTATGCAAAGACATTTTGCATTGGAAGAGCAAAGTCTCGGTTATGTAATGAAAACATGCCGACATTGGTTCAGAACTTTAACTAAATTTTTTAAATGAAAACTGCAGTAAGGTTCTATTTTTTGCTTATTAGAACAAATATATATTTTCGGATTTTTAAAATAGCGGTTGCCAAAATCGAAACTTTTAAATTTTTTTCAGAATGGTTTAAATAGCAGAAGGTAAACTGCATTAAAAAATTTTTTTAGTGTATTTACGACCCCTAGCAACCCAAAAACTGAATACATACTTATTTCAAATCGCATATATCTTAATGTCTCGCTTCTGTTAGCTTTCGTTAGTTGCTGCCCAGGTGACGACAGATTTATATTAGAAATTTAATGATAGTGCCATGTCTATATTTACAAACGGTTAAAATTTTGATGTTCTCTAAGAAAACACTATAAATATTTTGTTAGTAGCTTTTAAAAATAGTTAGCTAGCATCTTCTTTTTTCCGTGATCTTAGTGCTGTTACTTGGCAGTTTGACAATTGTTTTTAATGTATATTTTAAAGCTGAAATAGAAATAGTAAGCCGCGATTTAAGTGCGGTTACATAGAAGTTTGAATTTAAGAAAATTTTTTACTTGAGAAAATTATTTATTTAGAAAAATGTTTTATAATTTTATGTGTTAAATAAAGGTCGTAAGTCTGGTAATAGTCAAAAAACTTAATACAAGATATGTTATATTTATTTGAGTTAGCTATTATTATACTAAGGGCATTTTTAATGTTTAGCTTAATTACTATAGTAAGGCCGTGTGCGAGTTCGAGTAATTGATGGTAAATTGAGGGAAATAGTAAATTATATCGCTATGGCAGCGAATGCTGGTATTTACCAGAATTTCGAATGGGGTAAATTAGATAAAAATTAGGTAAATTAGTTGTTATCATTATGAAAATTTTATTACATGTTTAATAAATAAATAAATAAAATTGAAAACTTTTAACCAAAAATAATAAGTGCAATAAATAGATAAATAAATATTTACATAAGTGCAGAGCCAAGAATCGCTAGGATATATTAATTTAAATCACGGACTAAATGATGTAGCTAATTTTTCATTTTTCTATATGTTAGACAAATATTTTTTTTCTCCATCCATATTTGTAGTTTTTTATTAAATAAATTTTATTTACTATTTATTCCATTTGAATTAAATTTGCTATTTATATATCGATATATATTTGAATCACATTTTTCTTAAAAGTTATATAAATTAAGTTATATATATTAAGTTATATATATTGAGTCATATATATTAAGTTATATGTATTAAGTTATATATATTGAGTTATATATATTAAGCCGCAGGTCTTAGATCAATCACTGAATAATAATGAAGCTTATAGTAATACATAAATTACTCAATGAGATGGGTGGGACCCTGTAGTACCCCCAGCTATCAAAGAGTAAAAGTGCCAGTTGCGCTGACTCGAAAAAAGGATCAACATACATATTAAGTTATATAAATTAAGTTATATGTAATAAGTTATATATATTGAGTTACATATATTAAGTTATACATATTAAATAAGATATATACATACATATATTCTTCTAAATTTGTCAGTGCTTTTCTAGTAGCTAGAAACCCCCAACTGTAAGGTGCATAAAATGATCGTGTACTCAAAACGAGTTAACTTGTTTGTTTAATGGGCATTCAATTGTCTCCATTAAATTTGTTTGCCTACTTGTTGGACTGACTGAATTGTGTAGTTGAGAGCGAGCAGCGGGGTTCACTTGTATTCTCTCTTTTGCATATTGCTTTTTGCTCCATCTTTTGCGCTAAAAGATGTTGGTTGTGTTGTATGTGGGATAACATATTTTATTCGTGATGTTTATTTTTCCCCCGAATTCATTTCGCATTTGGCTTTCGTCGGGAACAGTTCAAGCTATAAAGTTAATTGTGTGTTCGTGTGCGTATTCTTCATTTTTATTGTGTATGTTCAATGTTTGCGTTCGTAGATATATTTTATTAAAAAATGAATATGTGTTGTTTTTGTTATAAATTTACACAATGCGAATTTTTATCTTGCTTGGGTGTTCCTACTCGAGCAATAGTTTTGTATCTTGTATATCATTTTAATTAAAAGAAAACGACGATTATCGGACTTTTAAACACGCGCAACAACACAGAAAATAAATTCAAATTTAAACGACTAAAATTTGAAAGAACAACGCGTCGTCGATAAGCAACCATATTTTTTTTTTCTGACTACCGTCAGTTCCTTTGCTCTCCATTTAGTCTTTTTTGTTGTTTTTTTTTTTTTGTATACCATACATACTGTTTTCTATACCGGCTTTTATAGTTACTGTAATGTGTGTGGATCTGTTTTTGCTGTAGATACTTTTTTATTGTAGATACTTTTTACCTTTACGTTGACAATGTTTTTCATTAACTTTTTTATTCTTTAATTTTGTTTGCTTTAGTTTTAGTTTTTTTCTTGCATAAAATATTGCGTCTAACTGCAGTTACTGTAGCCGTAGACCATCACTTAATAGCTCAGTTACGTATCTTTTGTAGTTTTCCAGTTTGCACTTTGCAGTAGTTTTAACTGGATTTGTATGTACTCTTTTTTTTTTTTTTTGGTTTTGTTTTTAATGTAATTTTTATAGATGCCAACATTCGTTGTAGTTAGTGAGAAGTACTGCATTTTCAAATTGTCAACTATTTGTCGTTTTGTCGTAGATACATTACAAATCACGTTCCTCGCTAATGAAAATCGGTTGGAATTATATATTATATAGTATAGGCATATAATATAATTTTACATTTACAATTTTGAAACGTGTTTTGCTTCGCGATGTGCTATTTCATGATTTCTCTAAATTTTTATCATTTTTGCAACGTTAAATAATTACATTTTCTACTGTAATATATAATATATATACATAAGTAATATATTTATATGTGTTTCGCAAGTGCATAGTTAATTATTTTTTTTTTTAAATTTTATTTATAGAGTATTAATTGAAAATATAATAAATAATAACTGTGATAATAATTACAAGAAAAGTTTGTTTTTGTGAAAAATTAAAGAAAAAAGTTTTAATATACAAAACAATATCTGAATGATCAACCAATATCATAAGATAAAAGCTTGCTATATCATAAGATAAAAATGTAAGTACAAAAAATTTAAAACTTTAATACTGATGAATATACAATATTGACAAATATTTTTTATAAGTTGGTATATGTTTTATATTTCTTTATATATTTTTATTCTGACTTTAAGTCCTTTCTTGTTAAATTTAAAAACGTTTAATATATTTTATTAAACTCCATATTTTCACTCTTCATGAGAGGCATCATCAGGATTACGATACGTCTTCCTATTTGGTTTATCGTCTATATTGTACAATATATACAACAATTGTACAATATACAATATAGAACAAAGAGGAGAACGTATCGTAATTCTGATGATGACTCTTAAGGAGAGTCGAAATATATTAATTCCATCCTTATATTAAACGTTTTATTATTTAACAAAAAGGGACCTACAGCCAGAATAAAAATATATAAAAAAACCATAAACAGATCGAAAAATAAATTTTGTGTTAAATTTGGTGTTTTATATTTTCCTATTAATTCACTCTTCAACTTTTTATAGTTTTTACATCCATATATTTTTGTTAAAAAAAATGTATCGATATAAATTGCTTTTGAACAATTTTATTTGAACCAATATTTCAACTATATTCTATAGTCACCTTCAGGGTACTATAATGTTCTTATAATGTAGTAAAAATTTAATATAAATCAAATTCAAATTTAGGATGTGTGCGAGTTAGGCTAAGTTGATGCTAAACCAAATGGGAGATTTTTTGGACTGCATACATTTAGCCATTTATTAACACGTATCGACACATCACTACATTATCGGCACAACTTAGAATTTCCCTCATTTAGAACGCAACTTATCCTAACTCGCACACGTCCTTAATGTACATAAATAAGTGATTTATATTAAATTCTTGCTACATAATAGGAACATTATAATAGACTGGAGATGACTATACAATAAAGTCAAAATATTGGTTAAAATATTTTTTAAAACTGTATTATTTAACTATTGACCATTAGCCCGTTTAAAAAAAAATTATTATTAAATATTTTTGGTTATTAAAACAATAAATTATTATAAAAATTATTGTAAGAAATTTAAATTATTCTGAATACAATTATTCATATTCTATTTATTAAAGAAATACACGATTATTAACATTAAAAAGTCTGTATGTAATATAAATCATATGTATAACTTAAACCATTATATGCAATAGTTATAACTTTTTATAAATTAGTTTAAATACAATTTCATTCATCAGGAGTACATTTTCTTCTCAAAATATTTAAAACTCCTTAATAGAAATATTATTTTGAATAATTATTCATATTTTATTTGGTTTAAGAAATACTACAGTCAAACTTCAATAACTCGAACTTCCATAACTCGAATTAAATAGAGTGCAATAGGGTTTAGAGAGCAAATTACTACATACAATTACAAAAAAATTGTTTAACTTGTAATCATGTGTTGGGCATAAAGAAAAGATTGTAGATATCATTAACAGTATCACTACGTAAGTGAAGGGAAAGAAAAGGACATGTTTATAGGTTTTATATTTAGCAGCTAAAATCATCTTCTTCTTCTTTGTTCCGTTTACTCCAAGTGAAGCAAAGGGCGCTTAAACCTTTGTGCAAGTGAGAATAAATATCCATCTACTACAGAAATATTATGTTTAAAACTAACATGCTATTACATTATATGTATGCCACTAAAAAACTAGAAAGCACTAAAACTACTATAGTTTAAAAACGTATTAAAAGTGCGAAAACTTTAGTAATTTTTATAAATTTTTCAAATACAAAAAACTATATTTG
>NC_051846.1:164941290-164945730 GCF_002237135.1 Teleopsis dalmanni | reverse complement strand
TTGAACTTGTGTTTCCAAAAATAAAGCTGTAGTTTATAAGCTCGTTCTAATTTAAAGCACGGCAAGTGCTTTGGTTGGTGTCACTAATTAAATAAAAATAAGTGACAATAAAACCTGGAACTTGAGCATTGAAAGTTTGTGCAGCCTTGGCTTCTTGTGGATAAACACAATTAGTCATCGCTTCTAATTTGACAGGCACGAGTTCTAAGCCTGGCACTTGCAGTCCTAACAAATTATATACGGACTTTAAACTAATTAAATAAAATTCGATTATTTCCAAAGACCACTGATGAAGAGTACTTGGCAATACTCGAAACAGCGTTGTATGGTCAGCCAAATTTCAATAAATTAAATAAAAAATTTTTGTCTTTGTCTTTCTTTGCTATTCGAATCGGTCTAACTTTTAAATAGTTTCTTTCGTCATAAAAAGACACGTCATTATCGGCAAGAAAAAATTTACCTTAAAATATTTATTTATTTGTTGCAAAACTTACAAAGAATTAAATCACAAAGTAAGGTTAAGTACAGAGAGTTGAGAACAAGGCCCTCAGCTTGGTTCTGATAATAAAATAATTTTTTAAAGCTTTATTTTATAAATAAAATTGTTATATTATAGGAAAACAAATATAATTAAGTAATAGTCTTATATTAAGTATTTGTGATTTTGCGATCTTACAATTTTTTTCAAATTGTAAGATCGTGTAAGATTGTGTCATATATAAAATGTTGTAAGTTATTACTTACTAAAAACATATACGAGGGGTAAGCAAAAAGTTTTCTACAGATGCTTTAGGAAATATTTATTTATAATTTTATAAATAATACCTTTAAAAAGATATATATATTATTTTTAATGTCATCATAACATTAACTGATAAATCATCATAATTGTTGATAAAATAAGAATTACCAGCTACATTCTAGAAATTAAAGAAATATCAAAATAGAGTACTGATAAAGGTCAACGCCCAATAAAAGACAATGCATATAATAAAATCGATTTTTTGAAAGTAGTAGTAGTTGAAAGTAGTTATATTCCACCACAGCAATGCACGGGCTCATACTTCAGCTGTGAGTAATATTTATTCTCATCTATGTTATCTATCTATGTTATCTGGTCCTATGTTACTATTTATTATCTAATATTATTGTTATATGAATATTATTGTCAAATGAAGAGCTGATGACGAAAATAAATATTTTGAAGACATTGGTGCAATGTATTACTTAGCTGAATTAAAGAAATTGGATCATCGTTCGGAAAATAGTATTGAATTAATAGTCGATTTATTTAAAAACTAAACAATAAGAAATATTTGAAGACAATTCTATGTCAGGAGCCCTCGTATGTATAAAAAGAAATCAAGTTGTCTATCAATGTCAACATATTATATATAAAAATAGTTTAGTGAATTACAAAGTAACTAAAAATTAATTACATATATATATATATATATATATATATATTCATTAAGAAATTGATTAAGCGTCATTTAATTAAAACGTGATTTGATTTCCATTGTAAGATTATCTGGGCACATGTTTAACTCTTGTGCTTGAAAGTACACAACGTGATTAAGAATAAATTGAATTATTTTCGACTATACAAAAAAATAGATTATATATAAGTACAATTTTATAATCACTGAAAATTACTATAATACAATAGATATAATATGTTAACCAATATAATATAGTATAATTCTTGCAGATATCATTTAAGATATTAATTACTTATATTAATATTATTGTTAATATTAATGCAAATTATATAGTTTTTTTATTTGATATCCCCAGAACCTTTACGGTTTTTTATAGCTGGACGCTTGTAAAATATATGTTTCACACAAAATATATATTTAAATAAAAATTTAAATAAAAATATATATATATATATTTCGCTTTCTTGATAGGATTCCTTAGAGTTTTTAAAATTACAAGAGTAAAATTGTATTGTTCATATTATTATTTTATCTATTATATATATTTGTGTTACCGTGTCAATTTGTAGATCTCTTTGAATGTAGCTATATATCTATATAGAGTTATAGCGATATTGTTTCATTGATATATTTTTTATAAAACTAACAAGAAAAGTGAAAAAATTATAATTTCTATCTTGTTAATTGAAGTGTATATTATTTACTATCAGAGATACTGATTTTTACATATGCAGTTTTTGCATAAGATTTGTTATGAGATATAGAATCAATGCTCTATTGTTATATATAGTATTTACTATATCTTATTTGATTTATAAATCTATACTATGATATGTATGGGTGTAATCTTATGGTATATAATTACAAACAGCTACTTTAGAAGCTTTTGAAAGGTAATGCTACCGTCGTTAACTAAATATTTCTTGGACCGACCATATAAGTTGTATGACGGTGTCAAAAAGGGTGAGAACTGGTCATAACTATCAAGCCTCGCAAGGCAGCTTATCTTCGATAGTACTAAATATTAATTTCTATAAACGATATTGAGGGGAAGAATCGTGCCTGAGAAGTATTCGTCAAGATAAACTAGCGTAATCGAATTATATTGCATACACACATTAAGTTATTTTCTTTTTTTTTTTTTGATAATGTCTCTTATATCTCAGGTATTTTATTTTCTATTTAACTTAAAGAACTTTTATACTCATATGAAATAAATAGCTAACATCCAGTAATAGATAGGCGGCAGTTTAAAAAAGAATGTAGTTATAGAAATTAAATATATAATTACCAAAATGTTTGTTATTTTTTTTTTATTAAATAAATAAATACATTTATATAGATTAAAATATAAAAAAAATTAAATACTGCTTTATGTAATTTTGCATATTAATTCTGTGCAACACAATCTGTGCTATTTTCTTATCAGGCCGATATCATGGACTAACAGAAATGTAACAATCAGATTGTTTGACTAATTTTTACAACTATCACTTTACTGCATAACAAAACACACAGAGCATTTGTTTATTAAATTAGAAATTATGATAATTTTATTGAGTATTGTAAAATGTTCTTATCAATTTATATAATTCGTTTGTAATTAATAATAAACAATCAGTGTTCAGAGAAGCTTATTTATGTACTTAGTGCTTCTGCGTTTTATATGTAAACTTTTGGGTTATTTACCTTTTAAATTATTCAGTTCGAAACTCTATCACTTAATTAATGATAAGTGTAAACAAATTTCACTATTTTCATTTATTATCATTTTTATATATATAAAATAATCGATTGAATAATGATTCACCCCATCAAGTGAATGCCGACAAAACACTTTATAAACAATTTAATTTATAAAACTTTTAAATTTTATATTATTTTAATCTGTTTTTTTTTTAATAAAATTATATTTTTATAAATTGAGCACTTTTTAAAATTAAGTTCTACGGCGTATATAGTAGATTTTCAGTTGGAACTGAGCACGCTTTCTGGACGACCGATTAAACAGAAAAAGTTCTTAAACGATTTTCAGGTTTGTATTTATACTGTTCGAATATTTACGGGAACAACAAAAATATTCTTATCTATAGAAATTAAAATACAAAATCACAAAAAAACAGCCTTGATTTTTCATTTTGCAAAATTTAAATAAAAAGGTAATTTATCCGTTGCTTTTAAAAATAGTTTTTTTTTAAAACAGAATTTTGACCTACTTTTTCATATTAGGCTTTTGTATTAAAGGGAACTTATTAGCCGGTTTAAAAAGGCGCTATATATAAAAGAATAATATGAGTATATTAAAAAGTTTAATTTATTTGTGAGAAATATCTTCTCTCTTTTATCCTCATCTTCCAGTAGCGCATAGAGCCTCAAAGAAATGAGAAATATAAAGTAAGAAATATATTATAATAAGGAGTTTTTAAAATAAAGATATATAGAACGTGACAATAAAATCCAATTGTTAGATTATGATAGGCGTATAGACGAAGGAACCAATACAAATTTTATATTTTGATTATAAACAACATCAAAATGAATTTATATTATTAGAGTATAGAGCATAGAGAAACTTATATTAACATAACATTTTCATTATATACTATATACATTATATACCACATTCCAATGAACTCATAATATCAGAGAATGATAAGAACATAGAATAACCAATACAAAATAATTTGGACCAGCATAGAGGAGCTCATATCAACATAACATTTTTATTATATACTATATACATTATATACCACTTTCCAATGAACTCATAATATAAGAGAATGATAAGAGCATAGACTAAACAATACAAGATAATTTGGACTAAATCGAGTTCTTTGAACTAATACATGTTTTAAAAGGTGGTCAACCATATAGAACAAGGTCCTTATTTTGAGATAAATCCAAGCCTATTTTTGAATTTTTTTTAATTGACATATATTAAAACCTAAATATAGAGCGAAAAATTATTGTCTAGATTGAATTAATAATTTTAAATAAA
>NC_051846.1:164932320-164941190 GCF_002237135.1 Teleopsis dalmanni | reverse complement strand
TTTAAAATATTTATAAATCTCAATTTAAATTATTAGTATAAGTAGTGGTGGTATTCTAATTGTAATTCTCATTTAATTTAAATTTTGTAATGCATAAGTTTGAGTTTCGGTCACTTGGCGTCTACCTTGGCTAGATTTTGGAACGATTTTTTCGTTCGAATGCATGTAGACATTATTTTCGAAATATATAGTATAAAAATGAGAATGTGTGCAAATATTGACTAAAGTTCACTTAGTACAGACTATAGTATAGGTTAAGTAATTCGAATTAGTTTTGTCTTTGATTTAATCCAGAAGTTCGCAAAAATATATATAAACATTTTTTAAATTAGTGTGTTATAAAAATACAAGGCGACAAAAAATACGAACATTTATTAATTATTATAAGTTCAATAAGGTTTTAAATAAAACAAATTAATTTTGTTAATGTTGATGTTCAATAAAGTTACAATAACTCAATACGAGTTGTAGAAATATATTAGAGGTCAGAAATATTTCAGGAACATCTAAATTAATTTTCCTAAAAATTTAACAACAATAAAATAGTATTAAAACCAACAACTCTGCAGTATACATACACAAAATTTTGCCTCTGCTATAACAGGCAGCTGACACATTTATAAGCCGATCTTTGCTTTAATACTTGCGGCTATTGGTTTATGTACCTCTTTGCCCTTATACTATACATAATTGTGTTGTTACTTCATATACCTCTCAATAATAATCCTCTAATCTGTATTGCTTTCCATTTAACCTTTTAGTAAATAATTGCGTCAGGTTTGAAAAATGTATGTGTACAAGTTGAAAAGGTAATGCAAAACTGTTAGAATTTGGCAAAAACTTGATCGTGTAGTCACTGAGCAAGAAACCAGTTTATTGAGGTACCGACAGATGGACGGACATTATAAACGATATAACTTGTGTTAGCCATGAGTATATATAATATAACCTATATGTATAGTCTCCGACTTCTCGATTCTATTACAAGCATTTTGACAAATATATTATATTAGCTATTATTCAAAATAAAAAAATTTTTAATGTTTATTTCAAAACTTAAAAATTTGATAAAATACCATTTTTCATTTGTAACTACAGGATGAGGTGATATAAATAATATCGCAACTGAATCACTTATTTCTTTTATTATTTGATATCGTTTAAGTCTTTAAAATTAATAACATACTATTTTTTTCATTTATAACTACAGGACGAGGCGATATAAATAATATCGCAACTGAATCTGAAACAGATAATGAAAATACAAATCCAACTGGAACTGTATTGCAAGATGGTGATTCCAATTTTGTTTCTAATGATTCCATTGATGAGAATACTACTCAAACGACAGCCACAACTTCAACTGATGATGGAACACCGTTGGCCTCAGACTCTGAAAGTAATATAGAGGCACCTTTAAAAACTAATGCTACCACAGGTGTAACAGGAGCAGCTATAGTAGCACCTCTTTTGCCAAATGCCGTAAAAAAGAATGGAAGTAAAAATTTGGCATTAGGAAATGGTAACGGAACAGGTACAGGTGACAGTTTAGATGGAGAAAACAGTAACTGTATACGATCTTCTGCTAATGAAGATGCTAGTGAAGAAGATGATGACGACGACCGCATGGTTGATGAAAGCAGCAACAGTAACAGTCTTGGACATAAATCCGTAACACCAATAATTAACCTCAACGACGGAACTACCAATACTGATAACGATTCAACCTTAAGCAGCGCAGGCATCATACAAAAACGGTCACTGCATTGCAGTAGTGACGGTATCGACGATGGTAACAGTCAACCGGAAATGAAAAAAATCCGAAGTGAATAAAAGAGAGTGCGCCGAAAAGACACTTTATACAATGGAAGTTAAATATACATTCAACTCTAATATTAAGTCAAATTTATATACACACATAACTTTGAGAGAAAAACATGAAGAAAAAATATTTAAGTTAGAAATAATCCTTCATCGAGAAAAAATTAAATCTTTTGCATTATAAAATTAAACTTTCCATTACCACACTCACAACTTAACAAGATTAAAAATTAGGTTAAAAATAAAAGCGTAGAAAAGAGAACAATACAAAATAATATTATATAAAATAGCTATAACGATAAGTATAATTATATAAAACTAATATACAATATAAAAAAATTGCTAAATATTTTTACACAGATACTAAGTAAAAAAAAAGAAATAAAAAACTGCAATTTAATCCCTCTCCAGAAAAATACTTCCACTTAACAGGAACACCAATGCGAATGCCTATGCACTTAACTAACTCGTAAACGTTCCAACAAATTTGTACTCATTCAGATCTGTTATCCGATACTCCCTGAAACAACAAGAATCATAATTTGTTCTTAGTTTTATTAACGGATTTCTTAGGTTAAGCATTTTATTATTACGTAAATTATATATATGTGTTTTTTTATTTTATTTCATGTTTCAATAATTATCTTTGTAATATTTATTTGCATTTTTATTTAAAGACAAAAAGAAAAAACTCGAAAAGCAATCACGCAAAATTTTAAGTTCATACTTAATGAAATTTTTTTTTTAACATAAAAAATGGTTACAAAAAAGTTATATAAAATATATTAATCACAAGACGCGAAATTATGAAATTAAGTATAACAAGTTATTATTTTTAAAGAGTAATTTAATGTATACTACTTTATAATTATAACGATGATACCATTACATAAAATTTTACTACAAAAAAAAAAAAAATAAAATAAAAAAAAAAGCCGGAAAAATTATATTGTTTAAATAATTAAGAAATTAGTGTGTTTAGGATATATAAGGGAGAATAAAATTTTCTTAAACACAAAAAGAAGTATTGTATAAATAATATTTTAATTATACAATATTTATAAATTATTATTTAATAATAATAAATAATGCTGTTTTCATTATTATTAAATAATAATAATATTTATTAGTCATTATTATTAAATAAGAAATAATAAATATTGTATAATTAAAATGTTATTTATTATTTAATTAATTGTTGTTACGACCAATTTACAAAAAGTATGTATTTATTATTATTTAATAACAGTAAATAATGTTTTTTGATTACTACCAGGTTTGGGTCGTTTATTTAACACATTAAATTATGAAAAATGTTTTTTTTAACAAAAAATTAGACTTATTAATTTATGTTAAATATTTTAATTATATATAAATTTTTATAAAAAATTACAATGAAGATAGTCTTCACATAGATCGAAATATCTGTAATAAAAATAATTTTTAATAAAAATTTAAAATATATATAAAATATTGAACACAAATTAGTAAGTGTAATTTTTTGTTTAAAAAAATATTTTTATAACTTTATATGTTAAATAAACGACCAAAGTCCGGTAACAATCAAAAAACTTTTTATAAATTGTTCGTAATAACAATTAATTAATTAATCATTATTTAATAATAATGAATGATAAACATTATTATTATTTAATAATAATGAATAATAAATATTATTATTATTTAATAATAACGAATAATATATATTATTATTTATAATAATGAATAATAAATATCATTATTATTTAATAATAATGAATAATAAATATCATTATTATTTAATAATAATGAATAATAAATATTATTATAATATTAATAAATATTGTTTGCACAATATAATGCTCAAAATATATTCAAAGTAATTAGAAATAACAACACATACATATAGTATTTATACACACTTTTCGTTAAACGTACCAGATGTATTGATTATTCAACAACTATAATAACAAAATTAAAATGAATTTCTTGTTAGATCAGCATCTTTCAAGGCATCTTTCAAAAAAAGAGCTTATAGCAATGGCGGATGATTTTACGTGACGGATGCCAAATGCTATGTATGCATTATGCAGTTAAAGACTGGCATTAAATATTCTTGTCAAAATAATGTTATGTGCAGATTTCCGACCGTTCACGATTTTTTATATTATTCGGGTGAATCTTATAACACGGAATATCTAGAACACAGGAATATCAACATATTATAGTCGTTAAATCGCTCTGAAAATTGCTACCGTGTCGGGGTTAAAGTATAGCTAAACCCTTAATATAAACTTTTCAGTTTCGGTACTCTATAACGGAACTCTATATACACGATGTCATCAATCTGTTCAACTATTTACCTGCACAAAACTCTATGCATTGTCACTTCAAGAAGTGAAAGTTTCAGTATGTGATACCATTAAGAAAACCATTGTTTGTTATTCTTGTATTATATTTTTCCGGGTCTATTCTTATCTTTAATTTCTATATCAGCTTAACTCATTTCAATTTTTGTTATAATCTTCGCTTGATGTAGTTACCAACTATTTTTTGTAAGTATGGTCTGATTAAAAACAATCGTTTAAATTTATTAAATACTTATGCATATAATCATGAGTTTTTATTACATTAAAAATAAATTTTAAGTTTAATTTTAAGAAACTATCAGTTCCAATTTTTGCATTCTGACCTAAAAACATCAAGACATCTTATAGATGCGAAAACATATCAACAAACAATATCAAACATTACTGCGTAATTCCGATAACTCGGGTACACCAATTTGACAAAAGAGTCGAGGATTGAATTGCTCCTTTCTACTCTAGATCATGCATTTTACGAGTAATTAAATGGAAACGTAAATTATCGGCATAGGTGCTACCTCCATTTTTGTTCTTTCCATAACATACATTCAAATTACAAATTATAAGGAATAATAGAATGAAACATACAAAATCATACGAAATAAAATGAATCATTAACAGAATCTATTAGATTGATTTAGGTATGACCTTTAACTCTATCACCTAACAGCTATCTAACATTTTTTGAAATCAATCGACTTGATTGTGTTCGAGCATTTTCTCTTTGGGTGTAGAAAAAAGTAACACGGTTCCATGTTAGGTGAGTACATTATTACATTAATCACATCACGATAACTTTATTTCTATATGTACATATATATACATATTTTGTACGTAAGTTTTAGAATATATAAATTTGTGTATGTTCTACTTTCAGTTATTTCTTTTCTAATTTTCAGGAAAATTTCTTTTATATAAAAAAAATATTTGTATCTCAAAGCCGGTATCTCAGCTGAATTGAATATTATAAATTTTAGAAATTGAGTATCCTGAATGTAAATCTCTGCTAAATGAACTTATATACAAAGTTGACATAAGGCCTAGGTTACGATAGGTTGGAGTACACCAAAGACCATTTGAGTATACATAATGAGCTTTTGTAATAACACGGAGACAAAACCTGGGGATGTGATAATTTCAAATAATCTTCTAAACAATATTAATAATTTTCTATTATTTACAATATTTGAAATATAATTGAGGTATAAATATATAATTTATTAATTTTTTTAAATAAAAAAATACTACTTATAATTGTTTAATATAAAGCAGTAACGGGTTTAGTACTTGAACCTTTTCAGATCATGCTACGGTGCATAGAAATATGATATAAATGTATAGTTTATATAAATACATATGTATGTGTATATATATACAGTTTTAAAAATGTACGATAATAAAACGATAAAATTTACAAAAGCATTATTTACAATTTAACTTTTTTCAAATTATACCAAAGTATTACAAAAAATTATATTAAATTAAGGTTAAGGTACTCTGACTTTGAGTTTCAAATTTGGCAGGACACGAGATCAATTTCTGGTACTTGCAGTCTCAAAAAATTATTTACGAATAATTAAATACAAGAATTATTTCCTAGACCACTTATGATGGATATTTGGCAATACTAGAAACAGCTGTATGGTCAGTCAAAAATTCAATTAATTAAAATAATATAAAAATGAATTTTTGTTGTTGTAGTTCACTACTTTAAAAAAAAAAAAACCTCATTAGATTAAATTTTGATTTTTAATGAATTAATGTTAAAGCTATATATATGTACCTAAATCCCATATGGAATAACACGTACAGCGACTCCAACCTAACCTCACCTATATATAGGTCTTATAACTACTTCTGAAATAAGTAATAAATTGTTTGGTTAGAAAAAAAATATTCAACGTAATTTTTAGTTGTATTTAATAATAAATTTTGTATTTAAAAAAATTTTATTCAAAACTTTTGTTATATATATTTATATTAAATTATATAAATATTAACATATATTTGTTATATATTCGTCATATATTTATTATATAGTATTATCAATTTTATTTTATATATCAATACTTTATATTAATTTAAAAATTGTTTATATTATGTGAATACTTTAAATACTAATTAAATTTCTTATATCAAATATAAACAAATTATTAAAATTATGTGAAAAAGATATATGATTGGATTATGATTAGAAAAATTACAGTTTTCGTTTATTTTTAAAAATTTTGAATAAGAACAGACATTAGCTTTTGGCTACCCAGCGCTACGTGGCGCACCAATAAAGTTTAAATGCATTTAATTGCATGACACAATTTTATATAAAATATATTTAAAACTTATTCAATTGAAAAAATATATATATATTTAAGTATATAATGTTATTGTATTTTTAAAAAATATATTAATAACAAATTAAAATTTAACAAATCATACAAATCGCACAAAAATGCTTATTACACAACACAAACATATTACACAAAATGATTTTGGCGTTTACAAATGATACTAGTTTTGTGTATTTGCACCTCACACTCATACAAAAAGAACTACGGTTTAGTGAATAATGGGGTGTTCGATGTGCTGGTGTCTTGATAGGTAAAGTGTAATATTTACGTGAGTTAAATCAGCAAATAAGCATTAGAAAATATTATATATTATCAATGACAAAAAAAAAGTGCTTTTAAATAATGCAAATGCATAAGTTAAAAGATTTAATATTTAAATTCAATAAATCAAGTATTGTGCTTGATGAGTTGTGTTGTCTGCTGTCGTAGCGTAAAAATTGTTTATGTAAAAAACAGGGTGCATGGTACATCCTCAAGTCATACTTTTCACTTTTGTACCAAATGTGCGATTTAAATTAATTTTAAAACTTAATATGCATTTATAAGTGTTTATAATAATATAGAAAAGTATACGTGTATTAAAAATTAGTAAATTTAGTGTTTAATAACTATGTTTGCTTTATGCGGGCTGCCACCCTGTGTGCCCCACATATGTGTTCTCATACAATGGTCCTAATTTTCTCAAGTGGAGTAAAAAAATAATGGTATATTTGTTTTTTTTTTTTTGTGCTGTTTGAATACGAAACTTAATTGCGTACCGTTTAATCTTCATTTTAAAAGTAAGATTAAAAAAAATTTGTTCATTTCTGTTTTACAAATTATATATAAAAATAAAAATAATTTAAACTGTTGGATTAAAAAGTTTCTCTTACCTTGCGATTGTACAATCGAGAGAGACGAAATGAGCAACCGTAAAATGCCGGTGATGTGGGGTCAACAATTTGCAATTGTCGTTTATTTTGTAAACATTGTAAAAAAAGGTCTTAATAATAATGCGTACAATACAAAAAGTTTTTAACAAAATTTATAAACAAAATAATTGTAATAATTATAATTAATTTAAAGCATACCTAATAAATATTCAGTTAAAAACAAATATATCATTAAATTGTTGTATATGGAGAATATTTCAAATTAACAAAGTTTTTCTGTATTGTAATAATGAAAATATATATATAATTATTTAATCGATTTTATAAAAAACTAAATAAGAAAATTTTCTTGAGGTGGCTTTAAACGTTTCTATAACGTCGGTGCTTATTAAAGCTTCAATCGTAAGGCGTTAACAGTTTATCGTCTTAAGCGTGTTTAGCGCGTGAAAAAAATTAAACAAACAATTATTAGAGTGAATGACTAAGTACATAAACCTCTACGAAACACATAGATACTAAATATTGACAATACACTTTTTTTCTTATCAAATTTAATTTATTTTCTAAGTGATATAATTAAGTAAACATGAAAATCCTATAAGAACGTCAAAATACAGAGCCGTCGAGCACAACTGATTGTTGGGAAAAACATTTATTGCATATAAATGCATAATGGTATTCCAATTAGACATTTGTACTAAAAACATGCTTTTGTACTAACATATATAAAAAACAGATTGGTGGGAAAAATATTTATTGCACATAAACGTATTATTAAACAAGATAATGGCATTTCAATTAGACATTTATACTAAATACACAATGTTGTACTAATAAATATATAAATATATGAAAAAAGTACTAAATTTAGAAAAAACGGATTATTAGGGTAAACATATTGCATATATACTTACGTATTATTAAACGGGATAATGACATTTCAATTAGATGTTTGTATTAAATACACAATGTTGTACTAATAAATATATAAATATATGAAAAAAGTACTAAATTTAGAAAAAACGGATTATTAGGAAAAACATTGTATATATATGTACGTATTATTAAACGGGATAATGACATTTCAATTAGATGTTTGTATTAAATACACAATGTTGTACTAATAAATATATAAATATATGAAAAAAGTACTAAATTTAGAAAAAACGGATTATTAGGAAAAACATATTGTATATATATGTACGTATTATTAAACGGGATAATGACATTTCAATTAGATGTTTGTATTAAATACACAATGTTGTACTAATAAATATATAAATATATGAAAAAAGTACTAAATTTAGAAAAAACGGATTATTGGGAAAAATATTTGTTGCATATATATATATGTATAATTAAAGAGATAATTGTATTCCAGTACAAATATCTATGTACTAAATACATACTTTTGTACTAATAAATATATACAAATATAAAAAAAGTACACAATTTGAGAAAAAACGGATTGGTGGGAAAAACAT
>NC_051846.1:164921990-164932220 GCF_002237135.1 Teleopsis dalmanni | reverse complement strand
AAAAAAATTTACAAAAATTGTATTAAATAATATATTGAGAAAATATAATTAAATATGTTAAAATATAAAAAATTTTAAATATTTAACAAGTCAATAAGTGTCCTTCTCGACTAACGCATACAATTGGGGAACTTGGCAAGATGTCGGAATAGCTGAACGCCTCTGTATTGTTCAAAAACACGGCTATGCCTCATCTAGTCAATTGCTACAATTGCATAACAACATTGCCAACATGACAAAGTGAAAATTTGATTAATTAATTTTATAAATGGCTTATAAGTACTATCCTAACCTATAAGTGTTACTGTGCAATATAAAAATACTAACAAATTAAAAAAAAAACTAGTTTTTGAATAATTGAAATACTTTAAAATCCTTTACTCCATCCTATCAAAACTCACTACGTTAAATGAAAAACTTTTCTATTGTCACACTTTTATTTTCAGTAAAAGTTTTTATGTTTTTCACAGTGCTCGGCTTTTCCGGCTCAGAGACTTTCATTGCGTCTGCATACTTGGATTTATGTAATTAAACTTTGCTGATTATGAGTTTTTAATTATCATCACTTTTCAAAAATATTTTCAACGTCGCATAACACAGACAACACACCAGTCTCCATACCAGTCGAAAACCCCACACATATACGAAAATCCTAGCAAATAAGGCGACTAAGCAGTGCTAGACTTTGGATGTGTGTACGCCTGTGTGAGATACTTTCTGAAAAGGATAAATCCTACGTAATTATAAATGTATCTGCTACCATTGTTTTTAAGTTTCAGGCATGTGTTATAGATATGAGCAACTATTTTGGTTGCTTAATCAGAATTCTGCGTGAAATTGCATTTTTAATTGAATTTTGTACATAATGTTATATACTATAGATTGTGTCTAGAGTTGCATAAAAATATTCAATTAAAAGTTTTTTTTCTATATGTAGTCATGGATTTTTAGTATTAGTTTGTAGATGTGTTATGAAAAGTGAAATAGAAATTAAATAACAAATTAATTTTCATTATTCGAATATAGATGAAAAGTATACTTTAAAAAAAAAATGAATATCTAAACTTTATAAAATGAAGTTATTTATGCTGTTAAATAAGTCTACTAACTTACATAGGATAAAATCAAAATCCTTAATATTAATTAATCAAGAAGTTAACAGCCACAAACTTTAAATATACTAAATGCGATATATGTATCTAATAAAGAAACTTTTAAAGTATACTAAATAAAAGCAAGTTAAGACATAAGCTTTGACTTTACCGAGCTAGGATATCATTTACAAGGAATTTTGAATATATATTAAGGTTTCATTTATGTGATTAAATATATATAATAATTTAATCTTATATATATATATAATATATATAATACTATAATATTATATCATAAATATATATAATATAATATTATATATATATATACATAATAAAAATATATTTTATATTATTACTAGATAATCCGACAAACGTTGTTTTGCCTTATAAATTATTTCTAGTTTCTAGATAAATTCTAGTGTAGACAAAAAGTAACTTACTTATTATAAGTGTGTAAGTATGTGGTATATGCATGAAATAGGCATGGAGCGCTATGAACGAAAAGGAAAATAAAAATAAACGCCAAACAATATTATTTTTAAGTTATTATAGTTCATTTATTAAATTATTAATTTAAAATCAATAAATTTGTATGATACCAAGTTCCCTGGCAACAACTGTTGTATCTTCAAATTTAAATTGTCTTGGATTGACTGTAAATAATAATAATGATAATTGGCCAGTAACATTAACCAACAACAGTCGAAGATAAAAGCACTCAGTGTGTCTTGGATTAACTATAAATAAGCGTTCGATTTAAATAAATTGAGACATGCATAAACTGGTGAAACTTGCTTGCGGGGCATCCATTTTTTTTTGAGCCCATGTGAAATAGCGTGGTACTTGTGAATAGAGTAATGTTCTTGCAAAGGCACCAAAATCATCCGTACTATTACACAATTAAAAAAATGCAATGAGTGTAGATTTAGGTGGATTTGTACCACGATCAATCACTGTCTCGTTCGTGAAAAAAATACGCTGACCGTTTTCAAGATGAACGGCTACCTGAACAGCTGCTGGATCCCGTTCATGAATTAGAAAACCGAAGATACGCCAAGCAGCTTCATTGGAGCTGATGTACCGACCAATTTGGTAGAGCGTAATTTCACCGTTTTTGTTCATTGGAGGAGCATTTATATTAGTATTTTCTACTCTAAACACAGCCATATCACTGCCTTTATGGACATACTTATATATTTGATGCTCTTCACAGAACTGCAAAACTCAACATTAATAATGAGCATTGTATGTTTGCTTAGCAGAGGCGAATACGGCACCACCCGCCATTGTTCCCCATTATCGGGATTTCTTCGACGATATATTGGATATCCGTCGGTATTTGTTATAGTATCATTAGTGAAATCTTTAGAAAAATTTTTAGTACATTTTCCATCTGCCATGCAAGGCGAAGACGAAGAACGAAGTGGATGTAAATGCTCGATGTACTTGTTGGCGTAGTTACATAAAATATTAAGAAAAAAATTTTTCTTTTTCAAAAATATATAAGGATATATTTTTGCTGGGATATGTTTGCTGAGTAGGGACTCCCTAATCACTTTAGCGGTATGAAAAATAGTTAGTAGCCGATTCTTAGACTTACTGAATATGCATATAAAATTTGGTAAAAATCGGTAAAGCCGTTTCGGAGGAGTACGGTAACTAACATTGTGACATGGAAATTTTATATATAAGACCGCAAACAGACATCGTTTGGCCTTATGACTTATTGATGGTCTTTGCAAATGCCAATCTAATAGAAAATTTAACGCGTTTGAATTAAATTGGTTTGTCTGTGAGAATCATTGGAATTCGTGGCAATAAAACTTTTTCGTTTCGGAACTTGCCATTCAAAATGGTGGCTTCGATAATGTTTTTCATCAATTTTTAAATTACCAATCGCGTACTATTGCATAGCAGTGGTGGGTTCAAATTCCGAAGTAAAATAATCGGTGATCCAACTTTCAGTCGTAAAATGTGTGGTGGCGTGCCTGGCAAATCCAGTGAGTTTAAAAACTCTGCTGGATAGTTTACAACTTCGTTGGTATCACAAACTGTATCGATCGATTTGTATGATATTAAGTCGCCTGGCAATGTCTGTTTTATCTTGAAGTTTAATTCATCAACGTCCACGTTTTTTTTGCTGCTAATGGCTCTTTCTGCCAGCCACCCATGATTTATGTATTGTATGTGTACATCTGGAAATACGCGGTCAATGAGAGCATTTTGGGAATCAACGATAGTGCAGAAATTAGGGGGCAGTTTTATGAATTCAGTATTTTCATAGACAACAACTTTTCATATCATAGCAAGTTTTCTTTTTCAAAAATATAAAAAAATTTATGTCAAAAAAATAAAAAAATTTTTGTTAAAGCAATAAAGATATTTTTGCTGGATAGGGACACCCTAATCACTTTAGCGGTATGAAAAATAGATAGTAGCCGATTCCCAGACCTACTGAATACGCATATAAAATTTGGTAAAAATCGGTAAAGCCGTTTCGGAGGAGTACGGTAACTAACATTTTGACAATGTTAATTTTATATATAAGATATATAATATATATAATATAATACATAAAAATATATATATAATATACTATACAGGAACTTATATGTAATATAAATATATCATAACATACAAGGTTAAGCGATTGAAGTGCTACCTATAGAAGTGACCATATCTGTTTTGTGTGTAATTATTATTTATTGATTTAAATTACATAAATTTGTAAAAATACTCTAAATTTCAGAATCCATTCATTTTAATTCGATGTGGTGACCCTTTGCCTTGACTATGACTTTCAGCGCATCCATGCTGACATATTTTTTATTCCTTTCCTGGCTCTCCAAAATGGCCCACATAGAATAGTCCATCTGATTTGCATATAGCAAATTCGAAAATTACTGTGTGGACAAAATGAAGTGTGAAACATGATTTTTTACCCATTTTGGGTTCACACGATGTTTATGAGATGATGTCGAGTCTTGTTGGAACGTCTATGGTCTACGACTGAAATGTCTGTGCGTCATGGCTCTAAAGCAACTTCGAAAACTTTTTTCCCGATAATAAATCGCATTGACTTTGACACCAGGCTCGATGAAAACTATCGGAGAGCGTCCATCGGCGGTCACATTTGCCTATACCATTACTTGAGATGGAAAATTACTTCGGGTGGTCATTTGTAGTCTCAAATGACAGTGAATAGCAGTGCAGTTCATAAACTCGATTATTTTAAGAGTTTATGAACTGCTCAATGAGAAAATGTTTCTCATCAAAGAACACAATGTATGAAAATTTGCAACTTTCGTACAAGCGTAACAACTTCTTTGCTCTTTCGAGTCTAATTTTCTATTGCTTTGGTATCACTTCAATCCCCTATATTATATATTATATATTATAATGTATAATAACATATATATAATATAATTTGTATCTAATATAATATGTAATATTTTAATACTAATAAGAATTTTTTTTAAAGCTTATATTTCATTATCTATTAAAGTTGAAAGAACTGTTGGTGTGGATATAACATATATTCTTAAATAATCAAGATGAGTTCTGAAATAATGTGCGTTTTCTTATTCTTAATCACGTCAAGGCCTTTTTTTTTTATATGGATTGCACTGAATATAACGTTTAATTTATTTATTAGAAATTGTGGTAATATTGAATAAATGAACTTTGAAGTTTGGCAATTTTTATTGAAAATTTCTATATAAACATATTCAATGTTTCCAGAAATTTAATCTTAAATTAAAAGGTTTAGTAAAAAATTTACGCTATAAATAATACACAAAGTTGCAAAATTGATTTACAAATAACAAATATTTTTAAATTTACGATATATAACAAAAATGTGAAATTAGCAAAAGAGATGGAATGGAAATCGATTGTAATTAGTTACAAAAAAAGCATTGTAATCAGTCACAAAAACTAAAAACAAAAATTTATAAAAGTTCGTAATTAAAAATAATATTTAATTAGCTATTTAAATATAATTGGAAGTCACAGTGGATTGATATTTTAACACAATGAAAATCAATTTCTATTTATAAACTAAAATTTTGTTAAATTTTCAATTAAAAATGAATTTGTTAAATTGAAAATCCTTTTTTAATTGCACATTTATCAACAAAATTAATTAGTAGAACTTAACAATATGGCATTTAAAGTTAAATTATAGTTTATTGAATATACTGTATGCATATAAATTAATTAAAATGCAATGAACTATGCACTTAGCGTCATCAAAGTAATTTATTTTAAATAAACTGCAACAAAATCTATGAAAAAGCTGATTTATTAGTATTTTCGAAAATACACTTGAAAAGCAATTAATTATCAAAAACAAAAACTTTCTAATGCCACAGTTTGATGTATGGATAAATTTTATAAATTAGGTTTGGAAATTGTTTTTAATGAAAGTCAATTAAAATTTAAACTTTTTGTCATTAAAAAGTTAAAGTAGTAATTGATGATTTTTGATTAAATTTTTGAAATGCAGAGTTATATTGTATCAGAAAATTTGATGAAAAGTTGTTGTAATAAATAAATTATTATAGGCGAAATATAAATTTAATATAAAATTTTATATTAATTTAATAAATAAAAAAACAAGAAAAAAGAAATAATTGTTTAAATTTTGTATCTTTTGTTCATAGGTTTGCAGTCATCAAAATTTTTTTTTTTTGATGGACCAAATTATCTTTGAAGCCTAATAGCTTCAGCTGTGTTAAGCATCATCCCATCAACACCGATGATGTTGAACGCAGTCACCTAAAATCGATAATTGTTCTAGAAAACATAAAGAGTAGGTTTAAAAAATCGTAAAGTGAATTTATATGAACTAATGAACAAAAGGTAGTTATATTTACTATATTTAGATATATATTGATTCACTCTTATGCTTCGTTAATTGCTTGACAATAAATCCTAAACAAGTTTTAAATCTTTGAATTTTATATTATTTATATTACAATTTATTTATATTTATATTTAAATTCACTTGTATTTAAATTTATTTATATTATTATTTTTTTATATTTAAATTTACTTATATTTAAATTTACTTATATTTGAATTTATTTATATTTTTATTTATTTATATTTTTATTTATTTATATTTTTATTTTATTATATTTTTATATATTTATTTATATTTTTATTTATTTATATTTTTATTTAATTACATTTGAATTTACTTATATTTTTATTTATTTATATTTTTAGATTTTTATATTTTTATATATTTATTTATATTTTTATTTACTTATATTTTTATTTACTAATATTTTTATTTATTTATATTGAAATTTAGTTATATTTTAATGTATTTATATTTTTATTTATTTATATTTTGATGTATATAGTTATAGTTTTATTTATTTATATATTCATTTATTTATATTTTATTTGTTTATATTTATATTAATTTATATTTTTACTTTTTATATTTTATTTACTTATATTTTAATTTATTTATTTTTATATATTTATTTATATTTTTATTTATTATATTTTCATTTATTTATATTTTTATTTATTTATATTTAAATTTACTTGTATTTAAATTTATTTATATTTTATTTATTTATACGTTTATGTACTTGTATCCTTATTTATTTATATTTTTGCTTATTTATATTTTTATTTACTTATATGTTTATATACTTGTATTCTTATTTAGTTATATTTTTGCTTATTTATATTTTTATTTATTTATATTTTTATTAAGTTGCATTTTTATTTATTTATATTTATATTTTTATTTATTTACATCTGCATTTATTTGTATTTTTATATATTTCTGTTTTTATTTATTTATATTTATATTTTTATTTATTTACATCTGCATTTATTTGTATTTTTATATATTTCTGTTTTTTATTTATTTATTAATATTTTATTTATTTATATTTTTATTTATTTATATTTTATTTATTCACGTTTTTATATATTTATATTTTTATTTATTTGTATTTTTATTTATTTATATCTTTATATATTCACATTTTTATTTATTTATATTTTTATTTATTTTAATTTTTGCGTATTTAATATTTTATCATTACAAATATTTTCAACTATAAACATTACCACAAAACCATTTAATAATTTTAATAACAAATAAAAACATGTTGAAAATAGTAACACTTTCCTGTGTAAACCATTTTGGTATTCAATACTCCGTGGTTAAGAATATACAAAACTTTCTGCATTGCGGTAAAAATATTAAAATTTCTGCATATAAAATTCTAACGCGAGGATAAAATGTAATATGAAAGCAAAAAAATAGTTTAAAACTATATAAATATTTAAAGGTCGTAAACTCAAGTGGAAAAAATTACGCTTTTCAGTAAAATTTTGTTTACAGAATTTTCACATAGAATTTTCGCATAGAATTTTCACATAGAATTTTGAAATTGTTTACTAAATTTGAAAATTTTTTTTATATATGTATATAGTACCAAAATAAAATTGAATATCTAATCACTTGTAAAATATTGCTAATATTCTAGAAATGAAAGGATGCAAAATAGCTTTAAAGAAAACAAAAGTATCTAAAAACTACACGACAACTGTGGGCGTTGTGTACTCAATTTTTTAGTTAAAATTTTTAATTAAAACTTTCATGAATTTTCTAAAAATTGAAATTTTTTGTTTACAGTTTTTATGGAGTGAACAAGCAAGACTTAATCTTTTTTAACATACTTCATATATCACTTCTAAGCGAAATAAAAAAAACTTAATTTAAAAATATTAAACTTAAATTAAAACATGTTAAAAATAAGTTTTGAATAATTAATTAAAATCTAAATAGTAGTAATTTTTTTCATGTCGTTAATTAAAAGTACAAATAAAAATATTGTATTTAATACAATAAAAAAAGGAAACAAGAATTTTTAACACTTTATTAATTTAATTAAAATAATTTATTAAATATATGATTAAAAATAAAATAATTAAAAATTTAAAGAAATATTAATCAAATAATATCAGATAAAAATAAATAAATTACAATACAAAAACAAATAAATAATAAAATAAATAAATAATGATATAAAAATAAGCACATAAAAATTAAAGAATTAATAAACAAATATATAAAAATAAGTAAATACTAAAATAAAAATAATATTAAAATATAACGAAAATTTTGGTTTCAAAAATTAAAATAAACTTAAAAGCTTTTGATGTTAAAAATATTTAAATATATGTAATAAGAAAAAAACAACTATACAATTTTTCTAAATATTGAGAAAAAAATGTCAATTATCATTCTCAGAAATTAGTACAAAAAATAATATAAAAACTTTAATGGAGGAATTAAAATTATTTAATAGAAGTATCTAAGAAATTATATATTTGAAGCTTTTGAAAATGCATAAAACAGTTTTTAAAGAATACAAATGATTTATTCATTTATGTTATTATTAGTTTTTATATTTAATGTTTTACATTTCTTTTTTTTTATATTTAGTTTCTTTTTTATTAATTTTCTTTTAAATATTTTTGTAATTTATTAAATATGTTCAGTTACATATACTTTTAGCACTTATATCAGTTAATTTTAATAAATTTCTTTTATAATTATATTTAATTGCTACTGCCATATGCGTCATAAATCGATAAATTATTAATGCATTTAAGTGCATGGCAAAATATGACGGTATCATATTTACTCCGATTTTTTATCCATTATTTTAAATTTGATTCATGCTGGCAAAGTTTTTATATTTATTATTTGATACAGTTGAACAATAAATTGATAAAAAGTTATTAAATTTAATTATAAAAAGATAATTTTTAATTGATATGCAAACTATTTAATTGAGCGAACCAGAAACCAAATAAGTTGTGTTTATTTATAATTTTTAATGAAAAAACTTTTAAATATGACAAATCAATTAGATATTAATTATAAAATTAAATTGAAAGTGTAACTTTTATTTTTTTAATTTTTCATATTTATATTTATATATAAAAATTCAATTTAAATTAAATTATTAGATTTATATGCTACATATATTTGTTTCGAGTGCATTTCGAAGATATCGGAATGATTTTGATGATATCTTTGTTTCAGCAAACTATTGCTGTATTTCAGAGAATTTGATCTGATCAATATAATGCAAATTTAATTTCCAATCAATACTGTTTCAATAGGGGTATACACTCTGTCTTGCAAAGTCATTGCAAGATGCACGATACTCAACTACTATTAGATAAAAGATAAGAACGATAGGTTATCTGCTGCATAAGTGCCGTTAATGCAATGTATATTTACGGTAAAAAAATATTTTTTTTTTATTTAAAGAAAGAAATGTAGGACACATTTTGAAGTTATAATTTTAATCTTATTTTATGCTATTTAAAAAAAAAAAGCAAAGTTGTGACCAAAAAGTGGCTATGCATAGCATTTGTGAGTGAAAGAATGGACATATTACAACATATTGTTAAATGCAAATATCTGACCAATATTAATATTGAAAATATCGCAAAGTAAGTTAAAGAATGAGTCGTCGAGTCGTCCAATAGTCTAAGTTTGATTTTAGACATACCTGGATATAGACATAACAAGTGTTCCGGTGTCTTCTTTTCATGCGATGGTAGACATGCACTATATGTTAGACGATTTGACAGAACAGGAGGAATCTGGCTCCATGCTGCGTTATCATCTACTATTCCGTTGAAACAAATATCAACCAAGCTACTTCTATATTTAAGGATATAATCGGGTTAATATTCTACAGATATTGAACCGATTAACTTTTATGCCACGTCGGAGCTACAAGTTATGGTAATAGTAAATTTAAAAAATTTGATTTTAGTTCTACTAAAGCGTACAAGTCAAACGTACAGGCTTGTATTCCTAATTGCCTTTGAATTTTCATCTCAGTTATGACTGTTAATACCGATTACCGATTAATGTAATCAGGATATCCATCAAGTTTGTTATTTATAAGCGGTAATATTTTCAATTTTCTTTCCAACATTAAATAATTTTTAATTTTAAAAAAATTATAATATTAAGGAAATTATAATGTTAAAGAAATTATAATATTAAAAAAATAATATTAAATTAATGCCAAGTAATGAGATTCGTTAGTAGTTTTGTTAAGGTTTGTTT
>NC_051846.1:164909491-164921890 GCF_002237135.1 Teleopsis dalmanni | reverse complement strand
TATATAAAAATAAATAATATAATATAAAGAATTTTCAATTTAATTTAAATTTAATCTATATATATGTAGAAATAAATAACATATAAATATTTTATATTTATTAATATTTAAAATATACAAAAGAAATTTAAAATATATAAAAAGTTATAAAATATATAGGTTTTATAATAGCTACTTATTATCTTCCTATCTACCATACTATATCTATACAGTTCAAATGATATAATATACTTAAGTATATTAAGTTACATTATAAATAATTTTTTGATTTCTTTGAATTTAAGTACAAATTCATAAAATTGGTTAAGTTCAAAATGATTCAACATTGTAAAAATAATGGAATTGATTGAACTATAAATTTTAGGTCTATATGGGTAGTATAATAGTTTAAGATTGTTTTATATTAGTCATTCACAAATAAATGTCTTAGTTAGACAGATTCATTAAAAAACCTGTTCACACAGCAAATCATAATTTTATCTTAATTAGGGTTTTCATAATTGTTCTCGTAGTTGTGCTCGTAAATGAAATTGCCGAACAATATAGAGATCTTTTGTTTTGTTTGGCTTTAGTTTATGATAATTATTCACAATAACGCTACCCAATAAGCTATTGTGAATGACGTATTTAATTTCATTATGACTTTTTAAAAATGACCATTAAATCATAATTCTAAATTACGATTACTTGTGCTGTGTGAATAGGGTCTCAAGTATAAAAATTAATTTAATATAATTTTAAAAATAATTTTTTTTTGCTAAAATGTTTTAATTCACTTTAATTTTATTTTTTTGAAAAGAAAGTGGACAATGACAATAAACGTACTACGTGACTTTATACTAAAAATTGATATAATCCTATGCGCTGTCAATTTTGAATTTATAAAAAAATTTAAACTCTTGTAGATATAAAATTGTTATATAATTTGATATGCTAAAAATATACTATATATCAAAAATTGTATGAATCGATATATTGTAAAATGTTTTTTTATTTTACTTGTTATATATCTTTTATTGTAATGATTTAAATTCAATGCCTATGATAAAATAAGCAATAATAACGTTTAATAAATTGAATAATAAAAATGGGGGCAAAAAAAAATTAAGGGTCAAAATTATTATCAAAAAGAAAAATTATCTGTTTTTATGATTATTAATTACTAGAACCTTGACTAATTATTGCTTGGGTATTATCAATAATTTTTTTTTTTACAAGTGTAAGCAGCTTACGTCATCAAACGATGAGGAATGAACGATAGCCTTAGTTTTTTGTTTATATTAATGGGACAGTTTTTTTTATACGGCTTAACAATTTTATAGACAAAGAAAATATGTAAATATTTATTCATAGTAAATTAAGAAACGTAATATATCTTATTTTTATTCAAAATAAATTTACAAGTTATATTTTTTAAAAAACAAAAACCTGAAATAGGAGTATCAATTTTAAAATATTTTTGTAATAAAAACGCCTTAAAAAAATTTGTTTACATTATGTATAATTAATAAATACATTTTCTGTAAATTGGTTTTTTGTTGGATTTATAGGTATATACATAATTAATAAATATTTAAAATATTTTTATTTTTTAATTATTATTTTAAATAAGTTCTTTAATAGTGCTATTAAGGTTTTAGATCAGTGTTTTTTGGTATGTTCCACTTAGAATATTTAAAAATGTATATGCCCCTTCTACATAACATACATAAAGATTCTGTAAAAAATGTGATTATGGACAATAAAATTTTTACATCAAAATGACAAGCTTTACTTTTGTTATTTTTTACAAATAACCCTTTTGTTAGAAAGATTCGAGTTCAGTTTCTGGTGATACCAAAGCACCAATTTAATCAATGTGAAATCGCTCCCTGTTACAAACGATCTCAACTATCTCCCTGTTGAGAAACACTGCTCTAGATTTAAATTAATAGCAACGTGATATATTGTTGAATATTATGTTTTCTGGTTCCAAATGTAGTTCACCACCCATCAAATGGATTACAAAACAACAACAATATACTGTCTAGCATTGTTTAGAACTTTTATAACAGCACTGTCTGGTATCTCTATCTTAAAAATCTGTCGATGATTTGTCGTTGTCATAGAAATTGTATTTATAAAGTAAAAACATCATCATACTTCAAAATAAATCTGAGCGAGTTTAGTAATTAACTAATACATAACTTAAACTTGATACTAGACTTGGAAAAATATTCGTGCTTAGATTGTTTTTTGGTTTAAGCAAGTTTTAAGATTTAGATTAGTATTCATTAATATAAAAAAAATCTTGTTCTTATTATATGCCTCTAAAATCAATTTAAGATAAAAAAAATTTCATTAAAGGAATTTCAAATTTTATTAAAAATTTTTTGACAAAACAAATGTCAAAATCACGTCAACGTGACCAATACACTATATGTATATCATATTCAAAAATACGAGTGTATCTATTTATATTTATTTTCTCTATTTTATTTTTTTAACTTAAAGCGTTCTATATACAAAAATATATTTGTATGTTACAAATATATTTGGTAAAAATAAAATTTTAAAAATTATGTCATATTTACCGCTTATAAATCATATTTATTTAAAGTATTATAAATTTCTTTGTTTATATTTTTGTTAAATTGCTGTCATCAATGAGCTTCCTTTTCCCTATTAGTTGCCAATTTTTTAAATGCCCTCCTCGTCATCGTTTTCATTTGGTATCATCATCATTACAACCGAGTATCATTATAAAACATAAGTTTTCATTCCAACTAATAACTATGTTTAAAACTTTGTACGATGATTTCATTATTTTTTATGACGATACTTAAATAAATTTTTCAATTTTATTTTTGGTTCTTAATATATAGTTTTTAAGTGTTCGGCCAACAAATTAGTTCAAGTTCATTAAAAAAATAGAAAATATTAATCCTCTAATGCCAATGAATTATTGCTAACACTACGTTTTTTTAAAAGAATTTATTATAGGAAATATTTTTATCTTTCCTTAATAAATTATAAAAATGTCAATTGTGGTCAAAATTATATTTTTCATTTTTATATAAAATTTTGAATGTTTTATTTAATATAATAAAAAGTACATTTAATAGTTTGTTATTCTCTTTTTAAACATTAAATTTTAAATATATACTTTGATATAATAACATGAAGTTTAATATATATATACTATATCCTATAGTCATCATCAGAATACTAATATAATACATATGCAGTTGTTGCAATTATGACTTTTGAAGTGATTAATGTTTGAGCAATATATATCACTAGATATCCCCTAGAAAATGATTTCGTGATATCATTTTTTGTGTTAACTACAATAGATTTTTATATAAATTTCCAATATTTTATTTGTAATATCATAATTTTCCGTCGAAAGTTTTCCTAAATAAAGAACTTTTTATTGATATTATTGCATCTTGATTAAACATAATATTATATACAAAATATACAATATTATGATTTTATGCGGCTTAGATATTTAAGATTTTATTTGTAATAACGTAACTTGGCGTTACATATGTAATTAAAAAAAAAAGAAGCAGTTGTTAAATGATAGTTGCATTTTGTTCATAAATATATTAAGTTTCATAATTTACGATTTGTAGTTACTATATATCAAATATTTTATTAGCTTATTGGTTGTTATACCATCAGATTTCCATTAAGAAATCTCTCACCGTTCCACAGGAAACCAATTTTGTCGTTTGTAAACAGCAAAATGCGGATATAAGTCTATTTTGTTAATGTCTCTCAGATTATTTAGGAGTCCTTTCCCTAGTGTATTCGTACGAGTTTTACGTATGCTAGACAATTACAGAGAAGATGATACTTCGTGTCATGTCAGCTCACACAAAATCATTTGAGGAACCTCTGAGTATAGCAGCACGTGTTTCTTCCTATTAGATAGTGGACTGCTTTCACCCCCATCAAAACAGCGATCACGCGCATATAAAGCCGGCTTAGATATTTTGTCTTTTTTTCATCCACTTCTATATTATATAGAAGTAGCTATTTTATCCGTGATTATTTGTAGGTAGTAATATTCTTATACCTTCGGTTCATTTCTTTCTGTTACAATTTATAGTATATATCAGGAATCACAATTTGGGTCCATGTTATATAGAGTGTCACGGGAATGTCAAAATTGGGGTATGATAAAAAGTAATTTTTACTATTACTTTTGTACTTTTTGGTTGTGCCTTAATTTTCAAGTAAATATATACATGCATACAACACGTCTTTGACTGAGTGACGAGGTACAGATAGCCTCGGCTGTCATGACCAAATTTAAACCGACACTTGTTTTTTTTTCTTTCACTCTCAGTTTCTTAATATGACCATGACACTCTACAAAACATAGGACTTGGTAATACTTACTCATCTTGACTATGCCTAACTAATGGTATTCGTTTTTATGCCTTACTATCTAAACTGACTGAAGATATTATGTATATTATTTCGATCTAAGAAAAATCCATATTATTATCTTGCTATTATCTTTCTATTATCTCTCAATTATCTTTCTATTATCTTGCTATTATTTTTCTACTTTTTTCTATTAATTTTGCGATGTCGTTGATCCAGACTTATCATTAATGTTTTTTTTTTGTACAAAATAATTCCTCTTAAAAGAGGAATTGAAATGCATTATTTATATGTATTTTAATTAAATATTTATTACTCTGAATAATTAATTAAGCTACAACAACAACAACATTTTATCATAATCAAGCATTTTGTTGTCACTTTCGCTAAAGTTTATCTGTCATTTTGCTTGTCTGTCTGTCTGTTTGTCTGTCTGTCTGTTTGTCTGTCTGTCTGTTTATTGTCCGTTCAGTCCATACATGTGCGTGTTTACTCTTTCACGTGAGTTACAACTCGGAATTCATACATTTTAAAAGTCGATTAAAAGCAAACATTTAAAAAATTAATGGAGTATGCACTTGTATTTAAAAGGTTTACATCATACGTTTACGAATATATGAATGTACGAATAGTTTGAAGAGAAATTTTTTCAACTTGTACACGCTTAAATAGATCCCCATAAAAAGTTTTATTTACTAACCCTAGCTAGCATTAATTGTGTGGATACGAGTATTTTATGAAACTTGCTTTTCTTATTTTATTTCTGTAAAAATTATAGTCAATACGAGTACAATTGGAAACAAGTAAGTGCTGATGTTGTTTGTTATTATGCGAGTCTGTACAGAAATGGTTTGAAAAGTGCGGAACCCCAACTGGCAATTACCAAATAGTGACCCATGTGTGAACTCTGTTGAACTGTGAAAAGTATATTTTATTTATGTTGAAATATATGTTAAAATGAGTACAATATTGTGTATTGTATTGTATTTATAAGTGCAGAGTATGTAAAATTTTTTGAATGAAAAACGCTTTTTTCTCCGTTGCTTATAATTTATCTATAAACTATAATTACCTACATTTTTTTTATTTTGATAGTTAGTAACAGCAGCACTTGGTGTATAAAATTGTGACTGCTCTTTCATATAGCGGTGCCCTCCATTTGAACATTGCTATGAGCAACCATACCTGATTATACATAATTATGAAAAGTTTATTTTGGTTTTTTTTTGTTTATTCAGTTGAGCTTCCAGTGGTGTTGATTTTTTGGTCTCTTAGTGGTCAACAATTAAAATGTTGTTTACGGTTTTTTCCCAAGTTCGTTGTTGTATAATCACTTCAATCAACTGTGTACATATTTGAAAATTTTATTGAATATTTAAAAGTTTGATCACTCTAAGCAATTAAATCTTCTTTTAAATGTTCAATTTTCACTTTTATTCAAAAGTTTTTTTTTTAATTGTTATTTCGTTATATTTGAAAGTTAAAGAAAAGATCACCAAATTGAGGAAACCCATTCACAAAAATTGAGGAATGAAACACATTCAATTGGTTTTAAATATTAGAGTTATTGTAATCTTTAAGAAAAGTTCGAAAATAATGAAATTAACTCACTTTCAATTAAAGAACTCATGAAAACTCGAAGACTCTAGAGAACACGACCCGTGGATCTTGTTTAAAATAATATCCTCAATAAACTTGACCTTATTATTGAATAAGTTGTCGACATAAAACATTCCTCCACCAGATTTAAACAAGTACTTAATGTTTTCTTACTATAAAACAAATGTACAAATAACAAAGTAAATAAAAAAAAAAGAAAAATTATAACCTCTTCAAATGATAAAACTATAATTTATAACCATTCGATTGAAGTAATATGTAATATATGGTGTAGAAAATTTATTTCAGGGCATATCCCTCGTAGCACTAAATCTGACCTACTACAAACGATGTTATACCGAAGAATAGAAGGAAAACGGTGTATGGGGTGTACACAGATGTCGTATTTTAGAGGAATATCTGTGAATCGGCTGGATGAAGAACACACATAATCAGATTTTATACTCACATTTTATTGTTAATATGAATAAATTTCTTTTTTTTTTTTATTTTATCTTCGTATCTTAGATCCTATTCGAACTTTTATACTCATGTAATTAATTTTTTTTTTTTATTTTATCTTTGTATGCTATATATTTTATTTCTATATATTCTGTTCGAACCTTTATATTCATTGAATTGAATTTCATCAATTAAAAATATAAATATAATTAATTAATTATTCTACAGCTGGTTTATGATTGCGCTCTAATATAACACAGCAAGTAAATTTGTTAATGAACTTTCACAGCAAAGAAACAAAATTTCAAGTGCGAACATACAAGTCAAGTACGGCTTTAGGTCACTTGGCTAATGAACGCTGACTCTATGCTTCAAATTTGGCAGGGCATAAGTTAAACCTTGATACTTGCAGTCTCAGTTTACTAATAATGAAATACAAGAAATAATTTCAAAACCACTAATGATGGATATTTGGCAATACTATATGGTCTAGCCAAAAACTCAATTTAAATAATATAAAAAGAATTTTTGTTGTTGTAGTTCACTACTTTTTGAAACCTCCTACATATTAATGTAAATAGCTAAATTTAAAAAATGTGATTGCCAACATCAAGTAATGAATGGATGGGCAGTTCAAAAGGCGAATATGGATGGACGGATGGTTCAAATACAAGTTTTAATATAAAAAATTTGTTAATATAGTTTTACTATTAAACTAATTAAGATGCTACGTATTAAAATGATAGTATATAAGCTGAATAGCTTGTTTAAGATTTGACTGTAGTTGTCATATAAGCTAAATGATCTAACATAAATCCTTTTGTGGAAAAGTTATGTATTTATTAGTGGAAACAACCATAATTAAATACATCTATAGGTATTTTATATCTCGTTTTCATTATTAAAAATTTTGTTAGTCGATTTAGATTTGAATATAGCTATAATCTAAATATAGTTATATTTGAATGTAGTTATAATATAAATATAGTTTAAATATATTTAAATATAAATATATATATAATAATTATATATAAATAAATTTATATATATATAAATTAAATTATTTAAATATATTTTTATATTTAAATTTATAAATATATATTTAAATATTTAAATTTATAAATATATAAATAAATATTTAAATATTTAAATTTATAAATATGTTTTTAAATATATAGAAATAAATCCTTTATTGTAGATGTCTCTACAGTATCGACACTTGTAGGTTGGAGTCGACAGATTCAGTTTAATTTTCTAATATCTTTGTTAATCGATATCGTTCAGGAGAAGATACTTTTTTTAAATGGAAATATTTTTTTTTATTATTTAAATATAAATATATAAGCACAAATTTCTAATCTTAAAAATTATTGTTTAGCAAATGTTCAATAAGCTTTGTCAAAGCTATATCTTTTTTATACTTGCTTTTTCTAGAATAATCCCTGATAGCAATTTTTTTTTGATTTTTTTAGTGTTAATTAAAAAACTATATAATTATATTCACAAATATAATTAAATACATGAAATTGATTTTGGACTGTATAAATAAACTATATGCATACATATATAATTGAACTATGTAGAGTTAATTTTAGTAATTTGTGTCATTGCAATCAAACATGTGATTGCTAATAATTTAGTGAGTTTTTCAATTATGTACTTCAGAATCACCCCCTATAAATCCTATGTTTAGATAATTTCTAATGAATTTTTTTGTAATACCGCAAAACTCCGCTCATAATTAAGTAAATAAAAAAAAAATCACAAAAAAAATGTGTCAATATTTGTTCATTGTTGGCTTATTTATTTAGCGTTTGCCGCTGTTACTACTGGTAAACGATCGTAGTTCTTCCTGAGCACCCTTCCCTTTAGATATTATTGCTAATTATATTGTATATTTTTAAAAGTTTTCGCTTCACATTTGGAATTTTTTAATTTAACGTTTCTAATAAAACTCAAAAGCTGTCTACTCTTGCCTGCCTGCCTGCCTGCGATCGTTTTGATTCTTATTGCTGTACGGTTTGTACCATCTTTTATTTTTAGTTAAGCTATTTTACTCAATAAATTATGATGTCATCTTCTTTATCGCCTTTTAATTTATTTGTACTGCTTTTCTCGCATATCAAAGCGTTGACTGACGACAATTTTACTTTGAATTTAAATTGAATTTTTTTTTATCACATTCTGTATTCGAAGAAAAATGTGTAGAATTATTTTGAAGTTATAAGTTTCATATGAGATCATGTGTTAGTTTTTTCCATTCCTCATTGAATGTTTTTAACGAACATTTTTTGAATTTTGTTTTTGATTAAATTTTGAATTTTTTTTCGAATTTTTTAAAGCTGAATCAATTTTTATGAATGTGTGCTTTAAAACAGCAATAAGACGAGATCGTTTGTATTATTTTTTTATTATACACGTTGAACTGTACTTTGCGGACGGACGAGTCGAGACATACTCTCTGAACTTGACATATTTACGTGCTTAGGTTCTTAAAACACTTCATTTTCAAAAATAAATTATTTCTGTGTTATTTTTGTTTAATTAAACGCATAACTTATTTACTTTTTTAGTTAATAAAAGATTTAGTGCCTTTTTTTTGCAGTTTTTAATGAATTTATTTAAATTTGCCTTTATTCATTGATTTAGTCAGTCTTTCATTCATTCATTCATTCATTGTTGAGCGCTGTATTGTTGGCTTATTTGCATTTTAGTTAAATTAAACCTCAATATGTATTATTTTTCCACTTGGGTGCACTTCACGTTGTGTATTTTTTTTTTTAAATAAATATAATTTTTTTTCTTCCTCTCTCTCTCTATTTTGCATACAGTCCAACAATATCTCATCTTTCTGTGTACGTCTGTTGGCAGTCTGAAATATATCTGCTGATCTGCTCACAATTAATTTATCCTGCCACCTCAACAACTGTAAAATGCACTTGACACAATTTCTTTAGTTCCACATAATTTATCTCAGCCAAATTATATCTGTTTGGTCTGGTGTAGCTTAAGCGTCGTATATGCAATTAATTTCACTGTACTCGAAAGGAACGAAATGTGTATTTTTGTTTTATTTGGCAAAGTTTTTATTTAATTTATTCATTTTTTATTCCACATGTTTTCGCACCCATCTGAGCTACTTGGAGAATGCGTCATTTCCGTTAATTTCTATATTACGAGTATAATCACTATTAGTATTATTTTTTTTTGGCTTTTGCATTTTGAGTTATTTTTATTCGTTTTATTAATTGAAGTTCAAAAAAAATCTTATATTTCTAAGTTTAATCGGAAATAAGTTTTTTTTTGAACGGAAGTTCAAGATTTGTTTATAAGAGTTTTTAATTTTTCTTTTTGTTTAAATGCAGCAATGAACTTGAGATTTTATGCATAAGTTGATAGAATTTATATCTTATATCGAAGAAGATTCATTTTGTCTTCATAGTTATAAGTTTTATAAAACATTTCATTTTTGTCTTTCATGCATTCTGTCTCCACGCCATTATACAATTAATTTATATTTCATAATATAGAACGTACCATATTAGTATGCTCATGCTCTATAACAGGGTTTCTCAACAACCGGTCCGTGAACCAATATCAGTGCATAAAATATTGTATTTTAGTGTTTTATTTCTTGCGAAGATATTAGTGCTAGCCCTTGCCTAACACTTACATACATACTTTTCCAGCTCACAATAAGTTTTGGGTTGAAAAACACTGCACATATATATCCTTGACAAACTTGAATAAGTTATTATTGTTGAAACCAACTTATGTCAAAAAGAAACTATTTTAGTTAGAAGGGTTCGAATAGAAATAAAAAGACAACAATAAAAATTTTAGTTAATTTATTAAAATTTTCATTTGCCTTTGCATTACATTAATTAAACTTTTAGGTAGATATACTTTTCACAAATTTAAATGTTTTTTTTTTTTGGATTAATATATCTAGTGCTATCTATTATTTAAATTAAAATTAAATTTTGTTTTCAGTAAAGGATATATTTTGTCAAGTATTAAGTAGTTATATTTATATTATTCAATGTAAAAATTAATTATTTAATATAAATTATTATATTTTGAAATATTAATACATTTTTTAAAGCATTTTTTCATTTGGTTTAGTCGTCTATAAGCAATTAAAAGATACATTTAAACATCGTTTAATCTTACCATAATATGTCTAGATATAAATTTAAGGTATTGACATTTTTATATTATTTACCCGGTTTTGATTGAATTAACTTTTTCTCACTAATTCCGTCCACCATAAGATATAATTGATAAATTTTTGTTTTGCTTCAGTTTAAATAGATCGCTTTAAAATTCTAATTGATTGAAATAGTTCTTCTAAGAAAAAAACATTTGTATAATATCTCCAATTATCAATCTAAAGCTATTTAGCATTTTTATAACTAATATATATATAATATATAATTAATATATATAATATATTGTAACATATATCTGTATATCCAGTAAATCAACTAATGTGAATTCAATATTGTTATAAATTTCAAAACAAAAAAGAAATTCATTCAAGATAAGAAATCTTTTCATAAGAATAATAATTATTTCAAAAAAATAATATATTTATTTAAAATAAAACACTTTTTAGCTAAGTAAAAAATATTAAGATGTTTTGTGAACGATCGTATCATATTTAGATAAATATCTTCTTATCTTTAAGATTAAACTGATTAAGAATACAAATGCTTAATTCTACGTATACTTTGCATTCTCTTTAATGCTGATATTGTGTATTTCTTTGTTTAATAGTACTTAGTTGCATATCTTAAAGAGTATATGAAAATTGTATAATTTAGTTGAATATCTTTAAAAGTATATTTAAAAAAAAAGATGTTTATTTGTATTTATCATTTTGTATTGATTAATAAATTTTGCCTTTTGTTGCACTTATCCATATATTTTTGATCTAACACATTGAAACTTTCTATACAGACCGCTATTGAGTTGTCCAATCAAAATTGCTTTTTATATAAAAATGATTGTTAAATTAAATTCCAACTAATTATCAGTTTACTGTTTAATTACAGAAAATGAATTAATAATTAGAACTAAAGAATATTTCTTTATTTAAAAAATTCCAAAAAGCCTTCAAATCATAAACACATCCATAAAAAGTGAACTCAAAGTAATTAAATAAATTATTTATTTGATTTAACAATTTATATATTTTAATATTTTAGTATGAGACTCCTTTTCAAATGAAAAGATCATATTTTAATCCTTCACCGATACTCTCTTATACACTTTATACATGCTACTTCTCAAAAAAGGGTATAACATCCAATAACTATCACAACATATCAGTGAACGAAAACAAACATTAAAGTACCAAACATGTGTAATCGTTGAAATGCGATTAATCGAATAATCGTAGAACTTCGGTTTTTAAAATATTCAAATAATATGAATAGCACTACTTCTCAAAAAAGGGTATAACATCCAATGACTATTAAAACATATTAGTGAACGAAAACAAACACTAAAGTACCAAACATGTGTAATCATTGAAGTCCGATTAATCGAATATTCGTTGAACTTCGGGTTTTAAAATATCCAAAAAATATGAATAGCACTATCCGCTGAAAGAGATCTTATAAGTTACCCGTATTTCTTTAAATAAATTTGTTAGAACTTAAAACATCGATAAAATAATTCAGAAAGAATCGATAAATTTGATTTGGTTTCCTAAGATATCATGCTGTATCAGAATATGTCTATTTAGCCTGTGTTTTGATTTCGATATATAATGGAATCCGATGACCACATGTATTCACCAATCTACCTACCATTCTGGTTTAATTATAGAACAACAGTAATAAGCCTAATAAATATTTATTGTTAAACAAAAGTTCTTGAAATATTTTAACTGTTTTGTTTTTAAAAATATTGGAACTGGTTATTTTCTTCTCTATAATTTCGTTCCCAAAA
>NC_051846.1:164899652-164909391 GCF_002237135.1 Teleopsis dalmanni | reverse complement strand
TTTAAAAGTTTCTTTATTAAATACATATATCGCATATAGTATATTTAAAGTTTGTGGCTGTTAACTTCTTGATTAATTAATATTAAGGATTTTGATTTTATCCTATATAAGTTAGTAGACTTATTTAACAGCATAAATAACTTCATTTTATAAAGTTTAGATACTCATTTCTTTTTCAAAGTATACTTTTCATCCATATTCGAATAATGAAAATTAATTTGTTATTTAATTTCTATTTCACTTTTCATAACACATCTACAAACTAATACTAAAAATCCATGACTACATATAGAAAAAAAAAACTTTTAATTGAATATTTTTATGCAACTCTAGACACAATCTATAGTATATAACATTATGCACAAAATTCAATTAAAAATGCAATTTCACGCAGAATTCTGATTAAGCAACCAAAATAGTTGCACATATCTATAACACATGCCTGAAACTTAAAAACAATAGTAGCAGATACATTTATAATTACGTAGGATTTATCCTTTTCAGAAAGTATCTCACACAGGCGTACACATTCAAAGTCTAGCACTGCTTAGTCGCCTTATTTGCTAGGATTTTCGTATATGTGTGGGGTTTTCGACTGGTATGGAGACTGGTGTGTTGTCTGTGTTATGCGACGTTGAAAATATTTTTGAAAAGTGATGATAATTAAAAACTCATAATCAGCAAAGTTTAATTACATAAATCCAAGTATGCAGACGCAATGAAAGTCTCTGAGCCGGAAAAGCCGAGCACTGTGAAAAACATAAAAACTTTTACTGAAAATAAAAGTGTGACAATAGAAAAGTTTTTCATTTAACGTAGTGAGTTTTGATAGGATGGAGTAAAGGATTTTAAAGTATTTCAATTATTCAAAAACTAGTTTTTTTTTTAATTTGTTAGTATTTTTATATTGCACAGTAACACTTATAGGTTAGGATAGTACTTATAAGCCATTTATAAAATTAATTAATCAAATTTTCACTTTGTCATGTTGGCAATGTTGTTATGCAATTGTAGCAATTGACTAGATGAGGCATAGCCGTGTTTTTGAACAATACAGAGGCGTTCAGCTATTCCGACATCTTGCCAAGTTCCCCAATTGTATGCGTTAGTCGAGAAGGACACTTATTGACTTGTTAAATATTTAAAATTTTTTATATTTTAACATATTTAATTATATTTTCTCAATATATTATTTAATACAATTTTTGTAAATTTTTTTAAAGCTACACTACATCAACTGTTCAAATCCAAATTCGTACTAACGAATGCGATCTACTTAACCAGTTGAGTTGAAATAAACTTAAAAAATTCTTCTTAACCTGATCTTTAGTAAGCAAACAGATTTATTATCGCCTTTTTTCGGGGTAACAAGTACCAAATTACCACATTTGGTTAACTAGTTTTTAATATATCTTAGCCCATATAACTCGTTGTTGTGTGCTTAAGCAATTAGCACCTAGTTTCGAATAGTACAAAATCAAGAGGAGAAAAAAAAATGTAACCATTTGACCAACGATTGACGTTGAATTTGACGTTGACGTTGCTGGAAAAAATGAATCAATTGTTGTCTGTTGCGGTATCGCTTGAAATATTTTATAAAAATTTATCGCCACTGTTTTTAGCTTAATTTGTATATTTTTCACATTTTTTTTTCTTAAATCTGTTTTTCAAATTTTTACTTACATATTTTTTTTTTATTAGTTCTTAAATATTTTCAATATTATCAATTCTCACCGCAATTCTATTAGCTATGCTTTTTATTGAACTGAGTTTTGATGTGTTAAATGGCCTAATTTTCATAGGCTTTGCAATGTTATCATATTGTTACTACAGACTGTAGTCAACATTACATGGTTACATAGTTGTATCTAACACCAATGTGTGATTTATATACTTTTCGGTTACTTGATTCTCACTGGAATATGAGTATGTGGAAAAATTTCATGATTTCTTCATAGCAAATATATTTTTCTTAAGTTAATTAAGGAAATAATTTTGTATTTAAATTAACTTATTTAAATAAAATATACAATATATTCAAATATTGAAACCAATGGAATCATAATGATTACAGAACTAAATATAATTATAATAAATAATTAATCAAAAATAAATAGACCATATATGTTTTTTATATTTATTTATTTTTGAAGTCTACGAAAATATATTAATGTATGTATAATCAAATTTCTATAACTCAAATATCACGTAAAAATTAAAATGCTATCCATGTCGTGATCCTGCAAAAAGCAAAACTAACAAATAAAGCATTATATGTTTATATAAAAGAATGTCATTGTATAAAATTAAATGCTTAGCAACCGCTCAACTTTAAACACTCCGTTTTTCCTGCAGATACTATAACACAATGGGCTATTGTCCTAAGTGGTTCCACCAGTGATCGACGGTATAATCTAACCTAACCTAACCGCTCAACATGTTAAAAATGTGCAAACTAACAATAGAAACGCTGATTCTATAGTGGGTTCTTTTTACTTCGAATTTTATTGACTAATTTGACTTATTTTTCGATTGGTGGATATGTTACGAAGCAAAATGATTGATTCAAGTTAGTGAATATACATTGCATTGAAAGAGAATTTGATTCACAAATGATTAATGTATGCTTTTGTGTCACATTAGGTCTAGAGATTCAATATGCTCCTACTTTTTTAAAATGACAAAATAATATCATAAACCGTCAATTATGGTCGGTCACAATATTATCAAATTTCTTGAAACTTACAATATAATTTGAGAAGATATATGATTTTAATAGCAGAGTAGCACACATTCTGTTTAAGCTTTGTTGCTCGAGAAGTTTTTAGGACGTTTCGAAAAATCATTATACTAAGATCATGCTATTTGTCAGTACTGAACCTTTTTCAGTCACCTCTAGATACTACGGCTTATGAAAAATATTATGTTTACGTTGACAATCTTTTAACTCTTGATGATTTAAAAATTGAAATCCGTCTAGTTCTAGTCTAGTTATGGTCGAACTATTTCCAACTATGTCTCGAAAAGTTATTGAAAATTACCTCAAAAGGATTCAGTACTGTCATACTGTTGCGACGATACTCTATTTAGTAACTTATGGCAAGGACCACCAGTGTGTTTTATTAGTGTTTACTTTTAAAACCAGAAAATATTTATACCTGTATTTTAAATTGAAAAAGTGTGGGTAAATAGTAATGAATAGCAACAATATTTTAGTTTTAATTAATGAAATTTCTTTACTAATCGTTCATACAGCTGTTTCGAATATTGTCAAGCACCCACTTTATCAATGATCTTGGGTACAATTGTTTTAGTGTTTGGACTTCATTGTTCCACTACAATATAATTTTTAGACTACACTACCAAGCGTTGAAATCGAACAATCTAGAATATACTTCCCAAAATGATGGATGTTTGGAAAACGCCTTGAAATCAAACTGTTTAGAAAATATTTCCAAATATAATGGATGTTTGAAAAGACACTAAACAACTGTAGGGTCACCTAAAAATTTTAATTAATAAAATTAATAATTTAGTGTTTTAATAACCAAAAATTTTTTAATAATAACCTCGTTTTTTTGCTGACTAATTGGCCAATAGTTAAATAATAAACTTTTTTTAGTACCCTTACCATTAGTTCCTAATGATGACTATAGATTATAATCGAAATATCGGTTAAAATAAAATCTTTTAAAAACAAATGAAAAATTTTTAAAAAAGTTTATTAATAAACAAAAAACAAAATTATTATTAATAAAATAAATTAATTAATAATCACTATTATTTACTGTCTTCTTTGTATATAATTTGAAATTAATTTCAGAACTATATGTGTCATAATTATTTATATATATCTGTTGTTGTTTATAAAACACTTTATAAAATTATAAATTGCCTTTAAGTTATTTAAACTTATTCTTTACAAATGTCAAAATCATACAAATTTATTATCAATAGAATTGTATCTTAAGAGCTACTAAATAACTTATTTTCTATTCTCTTGCGTTTACAATGATACTTCAGTGCAATTCCACAATAATCCATGGTATAAATCTTGACATCGAGCAAATTGAAATGCTATAAATTATGTATAAATACACTAAGTAATAGCGACAATAACATTGACTTGGTCTTAACCTGCTCCTCTTAACAAAATTTAATTAATTTATTGCCATTTCTTAATCCTACACATATGTGGATATCTCTAAAAAGTGTTGTCAGTTGCAACTGTCAGAAAATGTTTAGTCAAATTATCGTATTGCAATAACGAAATTCTAGTCAAAATGACCTATCGAATTTGTGTAAGAAATGCAAGACAATGTCACATTTGAACGAGAGGACAACATATGATATTTGTAATTATAGCCGTAAGCCTTGTACTTATCCCTATCCATGGAAACTAAATTGTCAAATTTATTGTTGGGTTACTGAAAATGTCTTCATAATTGTCTGAATTTATGAGTCTCAGAAAACTAATATCTTCATCTCTGAAGTCACTGTGATGTAAGTGTCTCATACAACAAGTACACATACTTGTAAATGCAGTTGTCATAATGTCGAAATGAAATTGAAATATACGTTTATGTATATATGTAAATATATTTCAACATATATAATTTTAACCTAAATAAACTAACTTCATTTTGATAACTTAAAGTACAAGTAGTTTTGTAAATGTTATTCATGAATTATTTCTTAGTTATTTCATCATAAAATTACTTTAGTTATTTGTGTGTATCTTACGTATTCTGCTTTTATCAAAACGACGTAACGGATTGCATACGTTGAAGCAATGAAACGTAACGTAGGACAAAATGAAATATCTTAAAAGCGATTAAATATTTTATTAGTTCGGATATGTACTTTAATACTACTTAAAAAATCAAAGTGTATGACATTTACTTGCTGTAAAACTGCAGTGGTACTTCAGTTACCTCATAGTAAAGTCCTTACTTGAAAGTATTTAAAGGAAATTAGGTCAAGGTTTTGGGAAAAAATTACTCTAAACGCGTTATAAAAAGTTGGTTTCTTGAGTTTCTGCCATGTCATTCAAGTATTCTTGGCAAATAAAGATGAAATTATTTGAATTTATTTCAAATACATAATTCATTTATATACAGGGTGTGTATGAAAGTGATTTGTTTAACTAGCAGATCAAGTAGAATATAAATTTAAATTGTGAATTTTATTGTAATAACTTAAATTTATTTCGTTATAATACTGAAAATACTTATCAATAGATTTTTGTGAAAATTTTCAAATGTATCTTAAAGTTTATTGTTTTATCCCTTTTTATTCGTTGAACTTCTGGTCTTTGTTTTCGAAAACCTTCAGTATTGGTAAATAAAAGTAAATAATTAATGCTCTATGTTATATGTATGTAAACTATATAAGTTAGAACTGTCGCTAATTTGTGAAAATTGAAAACCCATTGAATATTCATTCATAATTTTTTTGTTTTTATTAGAAGAACTTACATTTGAATCTGGATAGATTGATTCATACTATAGAAAAAAAATTATATAAAATTTAATACAAATCCATCTATTGTCTTTGGAGAAAGCTAATGTATGGCACACTGCGATTAGTTTCACTCAGAACCTACAAAAAAAACTTTTGTTGTTGTTGTTGTTGTTGTTGCTGCTGTTGTGGCTGGGGGGTTTATCCCTACTCCACACTAAACTTTAACTATACAAGAATCATTATCATTGATTTATTTATTTATATCTTCCTGTGCGTCCTGAGGTGGACTTAAGGTTTGTTAGAGCGGGATTGGGCAACGTATCAACTTTTTTGAATAATTTTAGGGTTCTGTCCTTGATATACTTTTTCACTGAGTCGATTCACATTTAAAGGAGTGATCATATAATACATCTTAACGATATAAATATTTCCTATATGAAATATTCTACATATATCCTATATATATGTAGTATATAAATATATCCTATATATAATATATTCCATATAAAATATATTCTATACAAAATATATTCTATAGATAATATATCCTTCATATAAAATATTCTATAAATAATATAACCGATGTACAATATATCCGAAGTATAATATATTCTATATATAATATATCCTATATATAATATATCCGGTATATAATATATCCGGTATATAATATATCCTATATATAATTTATCCCATATATAATAAATTCTATATATAATATCCTACATAATATGAAATAAGGATATACATAGAAATATTTGTAAGGAAATCAATAGTCTAAGCATATGTGTGCAGAAAATTTACAGAAGTAGTGGGTTTTGCATAAAGATTACAGTATGTTATTCATATATAATAGCTGTGTTTTATATATATGGACATATAAAATAGTGATAGATTTTTTAATCATGCTTACTATAAATTAAAGTCAAAACGTTTATATATATTTTTATCATTTTTGAAAATATTTATACGTATATGTTATGAATTAAACGATTTTATCTGACCTATTTTGACACAATATTTTCTGTTGGTTTTTTTCATACAACGTCTTTAAAGGACACTTTACCCCGTAAGCCACTGATTAAATGCATCATTAACAGATTATCCACATAAAGAACGAATTTAAGAGAAAAATGGTTCTTAGTTTTGTGGGTTTTACGGCTTCTAGCATAAATATAATTATCGCTTGTGGACATGGCATTATTTCGCAGCAAGTGTAAACGCGTTCATAGTGATTATTATTTTATATGAAAAACATTGCGGTGGATTTTAATTTAAAATTTTACACATAAAAAATAGTTGAAATTTCCCTTTAATGGCATGCATTTTTAGATGCGGAAAAATAAACTACATATTAAATTGTGAACGCTTCCTAACTGACACCCATTATATATGGAGACTCTATTTAAATGGATGATTTGAGTTGATGACTAAAGTCATTCGAAGCAGTTTTCACTCTATATTATTTTATAAGATTTTCTCACATTTTTCTCATAGACATAAATCTCTCACTTAAATAATTGGCTTAGTATTTTTTTATACATAAATATATTTAGTTCAATTATTATGAATTATTAAATTTATTTTTATAGTTAACTTTTTTAAAATATATTTTTTCTCGTTTAGGTCATGAGTTGACCTCTCGTCCAATAACATACGACAAAAAAGATTGTTATCCAAAGGATTACATGTTTAGTTTACGGTTTGATGTTTTAGTATATGGACTGTTCAAAAACTTTTAAGAAAGTAACTTTCAAGAACAGCATTGTATCTGGATATACGACCCTGTTTTGTATACCGAGATTTCATTCAAAATTATCTTAAAAGAACTCAGTTTTCAGAATTTAATGAAAATCTCAATCACAAGGTTATGGTTTCGAAACCATAAAATGAAATACTATTATTTATTGTATTAATTGAATACATTTCACAAATTTATATTTTCATTATTTATAATTCTTTTATAATATAACCTTAATTAAGTTGAGTGAACAAACTTAAAATACCATTTTATAAATATTTCTGAAAAATAATTTCGTTAAAAAAACAATCTAAGAACCCTGTATAAAGTGAAAAAAAAACTATTGAAAATAATTTTATAAGATATTCTCATTTGTACCGCATACTAACAACATTTATAGCAGGCAGCTTTTTAGTGAATTCAATAAAAACTTAAATATCTTGTAGATTGCCGAGTTCTATAGATACATTGAAAAGACTGGCCCAAAAAAAATTGAAAAACGTATAAAAAAAAATTAAATAAAAAATAAAAACATTTGTGGAAAAAGCACTCAAACCAGTAAAAAATTGACTGTCCATTAAAATTTTCTGAAATAGAAAAATGCATTTCAATACCACAAAATTTTATTTTATCCTTTATGAAAATTGGCAGAGTAAAATATAAGCTACTTAAAATTTTATATAAATATAATAAACTCTGTAAATATGTTTTCGCACATATTTACCATTTTTTTCCTTTATATACTAAAATCACATGAGGCCATTTATTTTTTTAAGAACTACCGGAAAGCGATTGTCAGTATCTTTATTGACTGAATAACTGACTGGAAAAAATATTTAACTAAAAGTGTATCAAACGTATTTTGATGTACAAGATTTATTTATATATGTATATATAGTCTAATAAAAACTATTTTATTAATTTATTTTAATTTTGTGGGAGAGTCCAATATTTAAACATTAGTTATTTATTTAAAATATTCTCTTAAGAAAATCTTTTTATTTGCTTAAATTTAAATTGGAAGATTTTTATTTAAACAAAGTGGAAGCGTGGTTTTTTATTTGAATTTTATATATTATAACGTAAATGGTATTGTATGTTATATGTCTATTGTTTAACATTTATTATATAACAACTTAAATATATTAAAATTAAGTTAATAATTTAATAAAAAAGTAATTATTATTAATATTTTATTATATTAATATTATATTATATTAATATTATATTGTATTAATATTATATTATATTAATACAATTTAACTATTTTTATTAATTAATTTTAATGAATAAATAATAATTTAGTAAAAATAGGATGCTTGCATCAGCTTTCTTCCTTCGCATAATTATTTTCTGTCATAGAATAGTAGAATAGTGTCATAGAATAGTAGGAGGGGAAACCCTCCTACTATTTTTATTCAGTATATGAGAATAGACACAAATAATTTTAAAACTAAAATGTACATAAAAGTATTTTAATTGTATATTTATAAGGTTGCGAAAAATAAATATTTTTAAATATAAATGATTATTTTTGCTTGTATAAAAATAACCAATAAGTTATTACCAGTAAAGAATTTCTACTATAATTCAAAGACATAAATTTTTTAATAATATATATTATTATAAAATAAATAATAATGAATAATAAAAAATTCATATAATAATCATAAAAGTTACATTATGACATATTTAAAATTAAAAGTTAAAATATATGCAAGTACTAAAAATTTCCACATGAGTAATATTAATTTATATTAATATTAATCTTATTATACTAATATTATTAATTTATTTAAATTTTAACAAATAAGTTGCCTTGATTAACTACAATTAAATTGCTTTTCAATCATAAAATCTATTAGATATATCTAGGTAAATACACCTATTTTTAAGATTTTTAAGAATAATGTTTTATATAAACGTTATCAAAAAATAATGTTTATAAAAATATTACCTACTATATATAAAATAAATAATATAAACACAGCAAGTAAATTTGTTTATAAAACTTTTACAGTAAATTAACAAAACTCTAGAAAAACGTGCGAACACAAAAGTCAGTCAAATACGGCTTTAGGACAGTTGGTTAACGAGCACTTACTCTGAGCTGCAAATATGGCAGGTCACGAGTTAGACTCTTGATACTTGCAATCTCAAAAGGTTATTTACGAATAATTAAATAATACAAGAATTATTTCCAAGACCACTGATAATGAGTATTTGGCAATACTCGAAGCAGCTGTATGGTCAGCCAAAAATTCAATTAATTAAAATAATATAAAATTAATTTTTGTTGTAGTAGTTCATTATTGTTCAAAAAACCTTTATAAAATATTTATAAAAATAAATATATATAAAAATAATTCATAATTTTATATATTGCATATTCGTAAAAAATTATTTACAAATAATAATGATGATGATGGGCATTTTTGGCAATACTCGAAACAGTAAAAATTATAATTAAAAAATAATAAAAAAAATTTGTGTTGTTGCAATTCACTACTGTTTAAAAAAAACCTCTCTATGGAA
>NC_051846.1:164770073-164899552 GCF_002237135.1 Teleopsis dalmanni | reverse complement strand
ATATCATTTTGTTTATATGTTTTTAGGGGTTTATTAATTTCGTTCCTTTTAATCATTTTACTTTGAGCAATTTTTAAATTTATTTCATTATTATCATGATTTATTTTATTGAAAAATATATCAATTGGTTTTTTATTTGTGACAGAATGTATTGTTTTGTTGTACTGTTGAACAGCTCTGAAGATAGATTCAACGTCACTTATTAAATTATATTCTTGCTTAATGCATCTTGTAATTTCTATTATTGTAGAATGAACCCTTTCAATCTGACCATTAGTAGTGCTATGCCTTGGGTCGCAATAATATACCTGAATGTTTAATCTTTGCATTAAAGATTTAAATTGAGCTGTTGTAAAACCTGGCTCATTATCTAAAGTTATTTTTTTAATATCAGGAAAGTTTTGCAAAATTTCTAATACTTTTTCATCAAGTTTACTTTTGTCGTCAATTAATTTAACTACTAAATATTTTGAGTATGCGTCAACGCATGTGAGAAACTTTAATTTTTGGGCGAAGAAAATGTCTATATGAATCTGCTCCCCCTCTTTCTTAGGAATTGGAGCCTCGCTAATTTGTGCTTTTTGCGGATGCCTGTCGTATTTGTTTTTATTACAAATTTCACAATTTCTAACAAATTGTTTGAAATGATCCTTCATTTTAGGCCAATAATAATTGCCTTGAATTTGTTTCACATTTTCCTTATAATTGCGGTGTGCGCGAATATGAGTTTGTTCTACTATGGCTGCCTGATCATCAAGATTGACTATATCAATTGGAAATAGTTTTGTATATACGAATTTAATATTGAAATTGTTTAGTAAAATATTTTTAATTTCATAAAGATCCTCTATGGTACAATGAATTGCTGTTGTTATTTTTTGTTGTAAATAATCTTTTAATATAGTAAGCAAATTTTCAGGAGTATCATACTCAATAATATGTCTAATTTTTCCAAATGTCGTTTTTGATTCATGGATAGTAAATGAGGCTTTGCTCAATAGAATTTGTTGCTTAAATTGATTAAGGGGTTTCATTGTTTCTTGAATGATGTTGTTATCACTACTTTCAGCTGAGTGCTGAGTATTTATAGAGGAAGATTCTTCCGAAATGTGATTTAAGTATTGCCTTGAAAGGGCATCAGCTACTACATTGGTAGCTCCTGGTTTATAAATTATTTTTGGGGCAAATTCCTCAATAAATGAGTGCCATCTTTTCATTTTAGCATTGGGGTTGCGGGTAGATACCGCAAAAGTTAAGGGTTGATGATCGGTATGTATTTCCAAATCGGAAACTCCGTAAAGATAATTTCTTAATGTCTTTAAAGACCATACTATAGCGTAAAGCTCTTTTTCATTGGTAGCATAATTTTGCTCTGTAGAATTTAACGTTTTAGAGATAAATGTGATTGGTTTGCCTTCTTGGCTTAATACTGCGCCGATTGCTATATTAGAAGCATCGGTAGTGAGAATAAATTTTTTATTGAAATCTGGTTGTGCCAGTTCTACTTCGTTCGATAATAAATTTTTCAATTTCACTGCTGCATTAATTGCATCTTCATTTAAATTGATTTTTATTTTTTTTGACATGTGTTGTGAAACTTTTCCATTTTCACCAGATAAGTATTTAGTAAGTGGTTTAGTTATTGACGCGTAGTCTTTTACAAATTTTCTATAATAACCTGTCATTCCTAAAAAACTTCTTAATTGACGTAATGTCTGAGGGATAGGAAAATTACTTATTGTGTCGATCTTCTTTGGATCGGTTTTAATTATATTATAGGAGACTATATATCCTAAGAATTCAACTTCTTGTTGATAAAATTTAGATTTTTCAAGTGAAATTTTCATATTGGCATCTTTTAGGGTTTTTATTATTTTTTGTAAATGAATCTCATGATCCTCTAAGGAACTTGAATATACTATAATGTCGTCTATATAGACATGACAAATTTTTCCGATATATTCTCGTAATATATCATCCATTGCTCTTTGAAAAATGCTAGGAGCATTTTTTAACCCAAATGGTAGTCTTAAATATTCGTATTTACCATTATTTATTGAGAAAGCTGTTTTCTCAATGTCTTCTTCCTTCATTAAAATTTGATGGAATCCCGATTCCAAGTCTATTGTAGAAAAATATGATGCTTTTCCTAAATTGGAAAGAATAACATTAGTATCAGGTATTGGATACCTATCTGAAATTGTTTGTTCATTTAATTTCTTGAAGTCAATCACCATTCTTAGTTTTGGTGTTCCATTTCTTTCTATACCTTTTTTTGGTACAACCCAAACAGGTGAGTTGTATGGACTCTTACTTTGACGAATTATACCGTCTTTTAGCATTTTTTTAATTTCAACATTTATAAAGTCATTCACAGATAGTGGATATGGATATTGTTTACTCCATATAGGAGTTTCAACAATTGTGCGGATTTCCGCTTTTACATCCGTTCTAAAAGGAATGTTTAAATTTATATTATTGTGTATTCTTTTTATTTGATTTATTATTTCTCCGCTTCGGGTATTTATTGATTTATATTTCTTATCAGAAATATTGCCGGTAAATTCTTCGGCTGGCGCCTTAGGATTTTTTCCCAAGGTAATATGTTTATTTTTAATATTATTATTTTTTTCAATAGTGCCGGAAAATTCTTCGGCTGGCGCCTTAGGATTGTTTCCCAAGGTAATATGTTTATTTTTAATATTATTATTTTTTTCAATAGTGCCGGAAAATTCTTCGGCTGGCGCCTTAGGATTATTTCCCAAGGTAATATACTCGTTATTAATATTTTCTTCGTAGGGATTTATTTTATATCCCTCATTTTTATATATTAAAATTTCTTTCTCGAAATTTAATGTAATATTGGCCTTTTTTAGAAAGTTATAACCTATTAATAAGTCTGCATCAAGTCCATTTATTTCATAAAATCTTTCTTTTATATTAAATATAATAAATTCAGAAAAATGGGTTATTATTGTGTGGCCATTAATGGTCCTAATTCTTTTTTTTATAACTAATCTTTCTCTAACTTTAAATATGTTTGGCGAACAATAACAACTTGTTGCGCCTGTATCAATTAGAATTTTTAATCTTCTGTTGGACTTTGTTGTGGTCGCGAAGACATATGGGAGGTCGTGGCTTTGTCTAAAAAAGCACGCTCGTTTATGTTGTTAACCCTCTGATGTTTAACTGGAGGCTGTCCACTGTTTACTTTACTGTCCATTTCTCTTTTTATAAAATTGTTTCGTGGATTATAAAATTGTCCACCTTGAACATTTTTATTTCGATTATTATAATTTCTATTAAAATTATTATTTTGTGAAAAACCTCTTTGATTTTGATTATATTTTTTATTTTGATTATAAGCATTTTGCTTAAATTGATTGGAGTCATCGACTTCCATTGGTTCAGGTTTATTAAATGTTCTTTTTTGATTAAAGAATCTATTGTTATTAAAATTATTATTGATAGGAAATCGTAAATTATTCCTATTATTATTAAGGTAATCATGAGCATTATTTCTGCTGAATTGCAGAGCGAAGTTTGCTCTCATATTATTTGAATCTAATTCTTGGGCTTTTGCCAAGGCATTAGGTAGGTCCTCTGGAGAGAGTGAGAACAGGATATTAGATAATGGAGCATTCAGATAAACACTCGAAGAGCGTTTTGACGATTTTGATCATTTATAATTTTAGTTATATTATTGTTTGTACCATGCGTCATGATGGTTTTGTTTATTAAGAGTGTCAATTTTTGATTCACTAAATTGTAATAATCTATAATTGAACGACTTCCTTGTCGTAGTACACTCAATTCTTGTTCAAGAATATGTAATGGTCGCTTGTCTGCATAAGCGAAATCTAGACGACTAATAATAGCGTCAAAATTTAGAACTGTGCCATGGCTTGTCAAAACGTCATTGGCATCCTGAATAATTTTATTACGAAGAATCGTAAGAGCTGCGAAGTATCTCTTACTTCCTTTAGTGTAAAGGTGAATAGAATTATTGGCGGCCTCGCGCCAACTTACATACCGATTATTTTTACCAGAAAATTCGGGTAAGGATTTGATTATACCTAAAGATTCATCGCATTTTATGTTATCATCAATTGTCTGCGTTTCGTATTCAGTAACTACGTTTGTATTCGTCAAGGCTAGTAATTGAGTTTTTAAAGTATTAATTTCTGCCTGAAGGCTAACTGTGTTAGCAGCAATCAGTCTCGTAATTATGTCAGTGTTTTCGGTCATTTTGGACACGCGAAATTTCTTAAATTTTGAAAGGAGTTCGTCCAGTTTTAAGGACTCTTATATATCAAATATCCAAAAACGAATAACCAAAAACAAGGCAAAACAAAAATTTTTGCAGAGCTTTTTTTATATATATAAGGGAAAATTATTAAGGATTTTGTGTACAAATTATTTAATTTTGTATTTTTATACAAGTATTCATTAATATTTTTATTTAATAGTTACACATATATAAATATTCTTTTTTAACGCACCCAGCGTAAATGCAATTATAGTGCTTGAAAGAATCAGTTTTAATACCAGCGATTAACGCATTGGGTATTTTAATACAATCTTTATTAAAGTATTTTATATAAATTTATTTAAATCAAATAAAAGAGTAAATAATAATGTTAGAGTTGATTACGAAATACCTCCAGTAATTTGTTTGTAGATGGTGTTGTTCCTATCAGCACCAATAGTAGAGAAGTTGTTATTGAGATTGATTTTGTTGATTGTTGTCGCGTTGACTTTGTATTCTAAATGCCTCGAAAAATCTGGAGACGCTCGGGCTTAGGACTGAATTATCCTGACTTCCTTCAGGACCGTAGATGCTGTCTAGGTATCTTCTCGCCTTTATGCTTGCAGCTCTTTTCTGCAATATTCTGAGGACTGCTTTGTGCTCGTCAGTAAGGTTGTCATCCATTTGGTGGTTCAAAAGTTTTTGTTTTTATTCAGCACAATTTCATTCAAGAGCAATTTAGCAATTTTTTTAGAAAAATTTTATTAGAATTGTTTTTGCTCAGTTTTTAATATATATTTTGTCATCAATTATTTTCACTAATTTTTTATTTTTTTCGTATGCGATTTTCTGTACGCACTTTAAAAGTTTTTAAAGATAAAAGATGTATCTTTTTATTTTATATTTTAAAATATAAATTATACATGCAATATTTTAGTTTGTGTTTTTGTGCACTGAATAATTTTTATTTATCTTATTAGTGTTAGTTATTAAAAATTTTTTTTAAAAAAATTTCACTCGCGAAATCTCGTTTTATATTATTTGAGATTTTAAATTTTTATGTCACTTTTCTCCCCTTTTTTTGGGATACTTGATTGTTAAAATTCGCTGCAAACACCTTTGTTCTCGGGTGTTATGTATTGCAGGGATTTTAATTTTTTTACTCACGTCGCGTACTCTGTTTTTAATAAATTTTCCACATTAGCGTGAGTTCACTGTGGTTGACACTCGCGTCGCATACTTTTTATTTTTTGCAATAGTTACGAGTGCGTTCACTGTGATTAAAACTCGCGTCGCATACTTTTGTTTGCGTTTAGCGTGAGTTTACTGTGACATTCGCGTCGCATACTTTTTATGTTGTGCAATTGTGACGAGTTCACTGCGGTTGACACTCGCGTCGCGTACTTTTTATTTTTCCGCAATTGTTACGAGTGCCCCACGTTGTTGGGCGCCAATTAAATTTATTCGTCACGAGTTTTAATTTTTAAAAAAAATATTTTTATTTATTATATTAAAGATATATATATATATTACAAGTTATATTTTTCCGAATAGGTAAGGTTTAAATGGTGAATTCTCGAATGCTTGAACTAGACTTTAGGCTAGCTCACTCTAGACTGACTCTTGAGGTTTTATTCTTCAATAACTGAAGTTATTGTTTTGATTACGAAATTGGGTTTTATCCAATTAGAACACAGCTTCTAAAATTCCTGAGAATTTTCTAGAAGCGTCTTTTCCTCCAACCAATAGAATTGGAGCTTCTATTTGCTAAAGCACCTCGTCAGCGTCTTTAGCTTCGGCGTCAGTAGCCGGAAGATGATGTTTATATCCATCAATCAAATATCTCAAAAGTGTTACAGTTTTAAAGAAAACAATTTTGTTTTCCTTTGCAGCATTGGTGTCAAATGAAATGTGAGCATTGACCCAGATTCAGATTGTTTATATAAACATATTTTAATGCGTAATATCTAAGTACGCATTCTGAAGATACAAAAGTATCAAACAGTGGCTCAGTGCCGTTATATTAATTTAGGGTTTTAACTTGCACTTCGTGATAGGCGTGAATAGGGGCGAGAAAAACTTTTCGCTATTCATTTATATAAAGTTGTGGTTAAAGTTATAGTTTTTTATTCTGAAATCTTGTGAATGAAGGGTCGACTGATTGTAAGTTCAATAAAGAATATATACAGGGTTTATATTTTCATTGAATGCCAATCACAGCTCTTTAATTGTTTATTACTACATCAATAGTGCAATTCTACTCGTTTACATTTAAATTATCTGATTTCATGGTTATAGAAACATTGAAAGGAATGAATGGGCGACTCTAGTATTTCTATGGATGCCTCTCTAGGCATTCCGGTTTATATTTAGCTGTGCACTTACTTTTTCCACATAACTAATAATGAGTGAACGTTACTTATATTTTTGGTAATATTTTGAACCATTAGGCCTTCATATAATAATATCAGGTTTTGCTGACCACATTAAAAGGAACTATGTTATTATTGTAAAAATAACTGCAATTCTCATTGACCATAGGTGTATAGCAACATACACAGAAAAACTGCACATTATTATCAACACTTATTGTAAAATCTGCGGAAACTTCGTTAAAAAAACAGTCATACGTTTTTTCTGTGATTACCCAACGTGATTAACAGAAGGAATAGGTTTTTAGGAAAAGCACTTTATTGATAGTTTACCCAAATGTACACCGACAAGGATAAAAAATCTGGTACAGTACTTTAATTTAACAGAATAGATTTATTTTATTTTCGGTGATTTTTGCGACGTATGTGATATTAAAATGGTGAATAATTGCTAAAAATGAAAGGTGGATGTGTATTTATTAAATTAGTTTGATCTTAACAGGGTTCATATGTATATGCTTTATTAAAACGGAGCCAAAACGGCTACTTCAAGAACATGGCGAAGGACAATTGATTCCGAATTAACATCAGCGCGCTACTCATGGAACGACATCCGCACGGCTGCTCCAAATAGAATACGGTTCAGAGGAATTGTTGAGGCCCTATGCTCCACTGGGAGTTAACGGAGCAAAGAAGAAGAAGAAGAAAACGGCAAATAGTTCTAATTGTGAGGAACAGAGTAGTATCTAGTGATTAGTCACTACATCTAAACATACAGCGATAAGCAATCATTTTAAATATCAGGGTTGTAGCATTGACAGACGGGAGCTAAATTATCATTAAGGGACTAAATTATAATTTATTTGCTCATTTAGCAGTTTTAAATGATCATTTATGGTCTTTAAATGACCGAATTTAACGTAATTTATTCGTCATTTAGGTTTTTAGAAATGGTAATGCTGCATATGCAAGTGAAACGAAATAAAAAATGGAACAAATTTCAAGCTATTTGGTTGTCAAAATGTAAACAAAACATATTTGGAAACATTGGTAAAAGTAAGTACTCGTATATTTTTATATATTTTATATTTTTTTTATATTTTTTTTATATTTTTTTTATATTTTTTTTGATTTTAGATGACTCAAATTATAAACTCAAGCGCCACGCATGGACGGAGGAGAATGAGATTTTCCGTACAGTAACTTCTTAATGATAATTTATACCGTTTCATCAGTTTGATAAAATGAAGTTATAAAATAATCGATTCAATACTTTGTAATTATTACTTAAATAAAAAATTTAAGGTTCCTTATATTCTTAGTGCTGTTTTATTTTTTCACAAACAAAAGTTTATGAAAATTTATACTATATTAAATAGTAAAGAGTACAGAACATTTTAAATTACTATTTTAAAATATTCTATTATTAACGATGGCAATCCATATAATCAGCTATAGTTACGTTAAGTGTAGTGATATTATCGTTAAAATTGCTTACGGCATGCTCACTGTTTAATTAATTAATAATCAATAATTCTATAATAAATTTAAAAGTAATTCAAAAAGTTGTCCCGTACAGAAATGTTCAAATAAAATGTATTGAAAAAAATAATCAATTATAATTAATAACGGAGGGTACGTCGTTGGAAATTATAATGATAATATAGCATAATATAATATCAGTACCTTTAACGTAACTATAGAGTACTGTCGATATATCGGTAATAATAAAGTATTTTTAAAACTAACTACGAAGCTAAAATATAAAAATATATAGATATAAAATATGGTTATTAAAATAATAAATTTCTCATATTGCATATAATCACATTTGATAATTTTTTTTAGTTAAGAAAATTATTTTTTTTTACGATTATTAAAATTTAAAGAGTCGGTATATTCCCCAAACATACTAAAGTGATAAAAATTTTATAATGACATTTTTTACTATTATTGAATAAAAAGCGTTTTATGTAGATGACTTCACGGTCGTAAAAAAGGTATTTAAGTTTATTAGTTTGTATAATCGCTAAACACAACCAATAATAGTGAAGGGACTCTTAGGAAGAAGGATTATTGAAGCAAGGATTACAGCCAGTGCATATAAAACGCACTCAAAAACATATAAATTCTATTTCATGGGAAAATAAATTGTAAAATGAGAGGCAAACGCAAAAACGTAATAAAAATGCAATTTAAGAATGAAAAATTCATTCACACTTAAACTCATAAATGGTAAGGTAAGATGTGTGCAATGGCGTCAGTAAAAGATAAAAACTAAATTGAGCCAATGTTATACAACAGAAAAATGTCAACTTGAGCAAAAAGTGGAAAATGTGGAAAAATAATTATTTTCCATAGAATTAAAAACTTAAACTACACACACACGTAAAAAATTTATACATAAAGGATAGCATATAAAGGATGTACAATGGCGTCCGATTTACGCATACACTAATATATAAACAAGGACCAGCATTCAGGTAAGTCACACAATTCATCTTTAATTAAGCTTCACATGAAAATTGGTTTTATGCACAATATTTTTCTTTCAGAAAAAGGCAAAATGGAGAAAAAGTCGGAGGAAATAACCAAACTAAAATAAATGGCAACTGAAAAAAGTCACTTACTGTACATCACCACGTCCATGTTTACGTTTTGCGAGCATAACAGCTTTATTCAGTAAATCCATTTCGATAATTGATGGCTTCACACGACAAGCTTCACCATCCACTTGCATTGGTATCGTTTTCTTGGTAACAATACGCGCCGTCTTGCATTGGCATATGCAGGTGCCATGCAGACCGGCTTGCAACATTGGTAATTGATATGTCGTAAGGCCAACAACCTCAACAAGTCCATCATCAATAGCTGGTTTCGATTGACCATAGGAATCGTTCCATGGATGAGTGCCACCGCCATAGCTATTTTCGTACAGAAAACAAAGAAGCAAAATTTATTATTTTCAGTTTTCAATTGAAAATCAAAAACAAAGTTAAAAACCTTTATTATTTATAAAGTTTTTAATTAATTAACTTTATTTACCTTGGGATATTTAAAAACAATACAGCATGGCAGCCAGCATCTCGAAGTTTGGCTGTATAGTCGGTGCCATCACACTCCAGTGTTACCCATTGCGAAAGATTGCGATATTGACGCAATATCAAATCTTTGCCACCCATCTGACCGTAATACATTTTATTACGTAAACGAGAATTAAAACGTTCCGGATGCGCTTCACGAGCTTCATGAAACTCCAATGCAATATGTGCATCCACACCGAAACTAAAGTAATTGTTCATCACATTTAAGGGGACATTATCTTTACTTCGACTAACGTGATCACTATCAACATCGGTATTTGGCGTTACCCTTAGACGCCAACGATCCATTAGTACAGTTTGAGACATACCGATTTCACGTAATATTTTGCCGACTGGTTCATCAGTATAACCCTGGAAAATATACGCGATAAGAAGAGTAGGTAAATCTCACATAAAAGTTAAAATCATGTTAAGGAATAGTAATGTGAACTTTTATCAACTTACACCACCCCATCCTAAGGCGCGTGCGAGATCATTGCCTGTACCCAAAGGCAGTACACCAACTGCGGGTGCTGGTGCGATTGGTGGAGTCAGCATATCCAATACTGATAATACCCAACCTACAGTACCATCGCCACCACAAGCGAGAATACGTAAATTCGGTGCTTTGCGAAACATGTCCAAACTGTAAACAAAGAAAACGTAAAGAAAATATGAAGTAAAGTAAAATACGAAAAATAAATAAACTTAAAAATATAAAAATAATAAAAGTAATATTAATCTTGCCAGCACTCACCCCATCTTAGGACCACCTTGTGTTAAATCAAACACTTGTCGTGGATTCAGTAGCTGCTGGAATTTTCCCAACAGCTTGACACCCTGATTACCGCCAGATTTCGGATTAATAAATACTATGACCGGTATAACTTCTGGCGATGGAATTGGTTTCACTATAAATGCACGTGGCTCCTTCTTTTCTTCCTTCTTATTACGTTTCGTTGTTTGTCTTTTCTTATTTGCCGCATTATTGGCGGCGTTTTTATTGTTGACGCGTATGGAAGATTTAAAATTTCCTTTATTCGGTAGCTTAACAATCCAGGAGGGCGGCACAATGATTGGTGCGTAATTGCCTATTAAAAAAAAAATAACAATAAGAAGAAAATTAAGTGGAAAATCAGCAGAAGAAAAAGAAAGAAGAAGAAATTCATTTTAATTTAAAATAAGTAAATTAAGCTGTGATAGCTTGAAATAATTTTTTAAGTTTGTTCAACAGGCCGTATGATTAATGTTCTTTGAACGCGATACATATTTTTTGCACTTATTTTTTGATGTCATAAAATAAATGATTTGAAAATAAAGACAAAAAAAATGTACATTTTTTGATAATTTATTAGATATATTCTGTGATGTAGTCGTTCATTGTATTTCTTTTTAAGATAAAATTGCTTGAAATTTTAGATAAATTTTATTTTCTATCGAAGCTTGTACTGATTCAAATTGTATCTTAGGAACTATTATTTATTATGTTTATTTTTAAAACATAATGAATTTCAAAAAGAAAATTTAAAATAAAAGCCTAATATCCTAAATCCATAATTTAATTACTAAAATCTGACATCAAAGTAAGCACTTTCTTATTGCTTGTATCTATCTTTTGATACTTACATATAACAATTATCAATTTATTGTAGTAATCACCCCAGACCTCTTTAAAATGGTACTCATGTCGATATAAGTTAAAGTTTTTATGTTTCGTAAATCCTAAACTTTTTATTCTAATAAATAATCATTTAACGAACTTCGACAAATTTCACAAAATAGAGATAGTTAATTTCCAACTAATAATAATAATTTGTTGTATCCTTAAGCTCCTAATAGAATATGGAATAAAATAATAAATAAATAAGTAGGAACAAATATTCATCATAAGTTACGTTCAACGTATGTTCTAGAAAGGTATTATTACAGCAAAGGCAGTACCTTTGGTATAGCTATAGGTCTATTTATTACAAAAATCTATATGCTTTAAGGGTATGAACATCATCGGATTTCTTTTTCTGTGCTTTCAGTTGCATATAGTCATAATAAGTAAACAGTTACTTTTTGATCTATATTTCAACATACATTAAGTTTACTCTTTGACTTATCGAAACTCTTCAATAAGGTTTTTCATTTTTCGATTTCAGTAACGCTTTTTTACAGTCCAAATATTTATGACTTTGTTTGGAATATTTGAGAAGAAATGATCTCAAACTTAGAAATCAAATATCATGAGCGCAGTTTGACTATACCATTATCTTATTTTTAAACGGTTACGATAGTTACGGGTATCTTACGATGATTTCACTGTAATTACATGATTTCACTGTAATTAATTAGATTGTTACAAGATTAACTTGATGATTAGTAGAAATTATAACTCTGAAGGAAAATATAATTAATGTGTGCGCTGAAATTAACCTAACGAAACTGTTGCGGTTCAGTTTTCTACAGTCGACTTTGTACAGGATCATTTCTCCAACGTATATAAATTTTATTTGGTGTATTACTTTTTACAATAATTTAGTATCAATATATTTTAATATTGTATGTTATCACAAATCTCACACTTCTATGATTTTAATCATTTCGATTTGCATTTATATTTGAGATCCTTTTTTTAAAAATAAAAACAAAACTCAAATATTTATTTGATTTATGGTTAAACAGAAGCCACAGGCATTTCACTTGACACTTTTATGAAGTAATTTCATTTCGTTATTACGAAATTGGAATTTTCGAAGGTGCTTCACAAGCACAACCACTCCAGTGCTCAATAAAAGCAAATAAATGTTGTTCGGGGAAATGTGTATGAGTTTCCGAGTATAAACGCTAAGATAGACATACAGCATTTGACCACTTACAATGGTGCCATAGACGTTAATCCCAGTTCAACATTCAATTCAAAACAACAACGACCACAGAAAATGGTGGGATTTGCATTTTGGTTCATTGCTGATGGACGCACGCACTCAACGTAGCTCAACTGCCGATTGCATACTTCACTTATGCGTATTGTCAACAAATTTACAATAACGATGCGGAATTGGAAAACGCATCAATACCCACAAAATTCGGAGCTTCGATGGAACTACCAGTAGGAACAGTAGTGCTATAGCATTCGTAAAAATAGAAATGACAGAAGTGTTATAGCTCTGGTAGCTGCAAGTGATAGAAAACTTAAATAATAGTGTAAAAACTGATATAGTGTGGGTGGCGCCGGATGCCGGTGTACTTCGAATTTAACGTAATTTCAAAAATGTGCATTGGCATCCGAATTTGACACTTGTGCTGTGGAGAACACAACATCTTGCCGTTGAGTGTTTATTGTAGGTATGAGTATAAAAATAGCTTTTCAACGTATATGGTCACATTGAAAGGTCATCAAAGGCCCAATGGTAGCGGTACTAGTGAAAATGTGTTGGTTTACGACGTTGTAACGTTAACAATGTAAAATTGTTTAAATGGCAGCAGCATAAATGTTGCTGATATTTTTTGTACTATTTTTATTGAATTTTTCAATGAAAATTTTTGTTATGGTTTTTAGGTTTGGTTTACAGATTCTGGCAACAAACGGTGGTTTTCGAATTCTATCAACCATTGCACCAGCACACTTTCGCTATAGACTTGAGGACAATTGCATGCATACCATACCCATGGGTGAGGTGAATGTGTTTGTGTTTGCATTTAAAACCAATTTGCAAGCTTGTTTATCTTTACCTAAATGTGTTTCCCGACAACGGAATTTCCATACGAATTTAGGTGCTATGCACTGGTAAATGTTACTGTAAATAGCCTGGCTAATTTTATAAAATTACCAATGATACAAATTTTTTGATAAACCACACTATAATTGAATTCTCTGTTTACCGTATACACTTGAAACGATTTGTGAGAGATTGTGAGTTTTAAATTTCATTCAGATTTTTAATGTTGATCCTTTGGCTCATAGGATGTGAGTACTAATATACTATAGTATTTATACTTACTTACTTACTGCTGTCCTTCTCTCCTAAGTGAAGCATAGGGCCTCAGTATATATAAAGTTTATAAAATATTATGGACGTTAGATGTTGAAGTGGTTTTGTGATTCGAATCATTAATTAAGAACTGATAATTTTATATACAACTTAAAGGTAATATGTACTTATATGGCAAACACAATATTCCGCCTATATTTCGGTTACGGTAACAATTAAATGAGCTAAATGAACAAGAACAAGAAATATAGAATATATTAAAAAAATTAAACAAACGTTTAATTAAAAAAAAACTGGTAGTTAAAGAACAAGTTTAAAGCAATGAGCACCAAAACCCAATACGGTGTATAGAGTCAATAGTTTTTATTATGATTACCTGTGTTAAGCTTTCATAACACACGTAAACGGTACTGCGCCAATAAACTCCACTATTGAAGTTCCATAAACTACTGATAGTATCAATTGTAAATATACGTTTGTATGTAGTTTTTTTCCTTAGAAGGGAGCAATGCCTATCTAACACCATTGCTGTTTTTTGGCTCATAGCATCAGCTTAGAAAATGCAACTCCAAATCGAATGAAAGCAAATGTATACAGTCATTCTATTTGCTTAACTTAGATCTTAACAACAGTCATCACTATACTCTTATTAAAGAAACCAACCTATTTTCGTCAGAACAATCGGAGCTGTAGGCGTTGCTTCTTGAGATACCATATATACACTTCCGGTCCAATGCCGTAAGTGAAGTTGTCTTACAACCATTAATAACAATCACTTATTAATTAAATCAACCATTTAAATTTATTTAGCGTGTAGACTGACTAGAATTTGGAACTTTTTTTCATTCATTCTTATTTTTTCACCAACAGATACAAATTCTTTACTACAGATACAAATTAAAAATAATATGTAACTGCATTAATGGTTCATAAAAATCTTTCCTGGGCCAGTATAAAAGCCCAATTATCGATGTAAATTAGCAAGTCATGACATAAACATAAGGGTTATTTACAATTTCTAAAACATTTGGATAAGAGCTATTTCTCACATATGTCAACTGAGAGATTAATAGTTAATTTTTCTAATTTCAATTTCTTGAAAATGTTGTATAGAACAATTCTCTGTAATAAGCCCAAAAATATTGAATTATTACGGACAGATATTTGTAAATCATACAAAACCATCATTAAAAAGAGTTTCACGAAGCAGTGTTATTTAAAATCAAATGTATAAAATTTTTTTTTCTAAATTATATTAAAAAATTAGGTTACAATGTACTCGTATTCGTTTATATGACCGCCCCCTGCTATTTTCATCGTTAATTTAATTATGTATATAATTTCAATAATTTGTAAATTAAGTATTTTAAAAATATTTTCATTAAAAAAATAAAAACACTCAATTATGCGTTGGAGATAATGCTATATATTATCATCATGCATAATATTGTGAAAGATAGTTTTAAACTTCGCTCAAGTAGTTACATGAGTTCAAATGGGTTAGGCGAAACATGAGTATCCGACTCTTCAAATTCTGCATATCCAGAACTTGTGTCCATTGCATCATCATTATAAGATGCCCAACATGGATTTGGCGTTAAATATGTTTCTCCAGTTTCCTCAATGCCATCCATACCTGCAGGAACAAAATCAGCTGCTTGAGTCGCACTGTTGGACCAACACACATCCTCAGCTTCAGTTGATTGCATCGATCGATTTCCTTTTATTAATGTCACATAAATATGACGATGTTTCACAGTTGATCCATAAGAGTTTGGTACTATGTTATCAGATAAACAACTGTACTTGCGTTTAGTGGCAGTTCTCTTCAAGTTCGTCTGAGGATATTGTGCGCAAAGATGTTTGTTGAACTCATCATTGCTATCAATTTCAACTTCTGCTAAAGTACGCTTTACTCCATACATTTTGAATTGATTACAAAAAAAAAATCTTTATAAAAATAGTCTAATATTTTAATCAAAATAAAATTTTTATATTGTATACTTAGAATTTTGAAGTACAGAAATTTTCAAAAGTTCACTACTCAAAAAATTTTTTTTTATTTAAAATACATTTAACTATTTAATAAATGTGTCTATGTTAACTACGATAATTTTTTTGTATGGAGAAATATATTTTCTATTCATATATGTCGGAGACTATACATATTGGATATGTTCACTTGATATCAAATATAAATATTTGAGGCATTTGCGGCTTACTTTATAATTTATATGAACTAAATTAAGCGTGTTCGGCCGCTCCTAAGTGCGGCAAAATACAACAAGTCTCTTGCTAAAATCTCTAATTAATATGCAAAACAATAATACTATTTTTTCATAACAGTGTGTTCTTATGAAAGTTTTTTTTTATAATAAAAATAAAATAACTCGCATGTTACGTTCGACTTTAATATATTTAAGCTTAGGTACAAAATTTTATAATTTTTTTATTATATTTTCTTGTAAAATATATCGTTTACTTACCTAGACGACATTCTTCACCAATTTTTGCTGGATTAAAACAGGATTCCTTATTATGATACACCTCATGACACCAGGCGCAGGATAATGCAACAATTTCCTTAGAACCAAATAGTTTACCTTGCACAGCCTGTAAAATAAATTGAAATTTGTAATTTATTACTATAAACAAAAAGGATATTAAGTTGAAATATTGTATTTTTAACCAGGGACCGTAACAGTTAGCATTAAAAAAACAAAAATCTACCCATAACTTATCATTTGTATTTTAAAATAAAATTCAAAGAATTTTAATTAAAAATTTGCTTTATATTATATTTTCCAAAAATAATTATTATCATGTGCGTTTTATTTTTCCACGCACAAATATGTTAACTCTGACACTCTGCTTTTTATTTTGAAACACACAAATAACTGTTATGTTTGCCTTAAAAAAATAAAAATCAGAAATGGCTTTTATTTTTGAAAACAATATATAACTTATAAAGAGTGCCTGATAATTTTAAAAATAAAAATAAAACGCGTTATGCATGTAAAATAGTTAATTGTTTTTTTAACTTCATCCAAGCTATTTGTGTTTGGAAACACAAAAGGCACATGATAATTATTTTCGAAAATATGAAATAACCCAAATGAGTATATTTTTACTTTTATTTTAAAACACTCATATATATAAAACATGCATATATTATAGATGCAAATTGTTAGAATGATAACTATATACTTAAATATGAGATTATACAACTTTTGGTTACTGCTTTTTTTCTTAAAAAATTTTGAGATAACTGTTTTTCCATCCATTATTATTCCATTATTTTCCATCCCTGTTTTTAACTCTTTTTACTGATCTGTTTGTACTACATATGAGGGTCGATCGACAATTCTAATAAAAATTGCAATTTATATTGTTACTGAAATTCTGCTCTTTAGTTTATTTAAATTTTTTCTTTAAAAATTGTAAAGTTTAGTTTTGTTTTGTTTAGAGAATTTTAAACAATTTTAATTCAAGTTTAAATAAAAAATGAAAACAAAAACCTAGAAACTTGATTGAAGCATAAAAATTAACATGGAATATCCAGTTGTATTGTGGATAAATAAAGCTTCCTGGCCAAATGTTTTTGCAAAGCACACGAGAGAGATTTAATTTATTTTTTTTTTGTTTTTGGTTGTTTTTTTCGGTGTTTTTTTTTTTCACTGACAATTTGTTGCAACAAAATGTATATTCACACTTCACAACCTCCTTCTGTCTACATACAGAAAAAAAAGGGAAACACATGTTTGCTTAACAAATAAAACAGTTGGCAATGCACAATAAAAAAGGAAAATTGTTAATTTAATGCAACAAATAAAAACAATGCAGGGTACAGCAACAAACATAAATTATTTGGTTCCAAAGGATTTTTACATAAAAAACAGGGTGAAAATTGTGTTGCAAATAGAATACAAAATGAAATATTTCAGATACAATGAAAGTAATAAATAAAATGTATGAACGAATAGAGAAGCAGACACCAAAGGTGTGTAAAAAGCGATCCGAATATAACGCTGTATCACAAATAGCCCAAGGATTCAATGGAATCCATGTGGCAGAAATAACAAGCCAAGAACAATCCGTAATGAAATGAGAAGTCACTGCTTGCAAACAATTTAAAAGTAAAAACAAATATCCATATTGTGTAAAGTTATTTGTTTAAAATGAAAATAAAAATAATGTTTAGAAAAAACTTGTTAACAATACAAGTAAGGTTGTCTTCGCTTGAGTTAAACAACACTTCAACAAGGATTATCCAAACATAAATAAAAGCGGAAGCAACAGCAGCAAAGGCAGCATCATGTAAAACCCAAAACAGTACTGTGAAGTGTGCAAAGTGCACCAAATGTGCTGGTTATGCTGCCAGGATTGCACATAGCATGCCAACACGCAGTACCGCAAAATAATAGCATCAGCACCGGCACCGGCACCAGCACCAGCACCAGCACCAGCATCAGCAGCAGCAGCAGCACCAAAAGTACTACGATCAGCAGCTCAACCCCAGCTATCAGCATCAATTTAGTTTGTTTCTTCATGCATTTTATTCTATTAGAATCTTACTTTTGCGTGGTTGATTGTGCTTTTGGTAGATTTGGTGTGCATTTCTTGTCCTACTGCGCTGCATCCATGTACGAAAGTTTCTCCATCTTCTTTTAAATTAATTCATTTTGAGATTATTTTCATTGTGTTGCGGCTTTACTCGTAAATGCAACTAAGACAGTTTCTATGCGCTTATGAACTTTGCATCTGAAATGCTTCTCTGCATGCCAAAGAATATTCCTTCCTTCTGTTGACTTCAACAGAATACGAGCAAACTTGATGCATTTTCTTTACATTTTTGACAAGGATAAAAATTCTTATGCTTGTTCTTTGCGTGCTGATTAGCAAAAACTTCTCTATATAAATATATGTGCTTGGAAAACTTAAAATTTATATTTCCAACATTGCATTGCTGAAATTTGTTTTAACTTTTTATTTATTTGTTTATTTTTTTCTTGTAGATAAGAAATGAAACATTGTAGTACTTCAATTAGTTTTGAGGTTGGTTGTCTAATTTAATGCTTGAAATATTTTTACGTTCTTCTTTTTGAATCAAAACTAAAGATTAAAGGTTAGTAAAGGCAAATATAGATAGTACCTAAGCAAATTAAAGCATAGAAAAAAGGAGATAAAAAAATAAATAATTATAACCACGTGATACTTAAACAAAAGGGAAAAACTAAATTTTATTTAAATTGTATATTTACATCAGTCTTAAAGTATTATATAAATTATATGAAATCTTCTATATTATTATGTATGATCAAACTATTTACATACTTCCGGTCTAAAAAGTTCAAAACGAGATTTTTAAACAAACTTATGCACCACAAATAGCTGTGATGTGGCTCTATGAATTTTTAATTTAGTTGATTATAAAATTCTTCAAATTGGTTGAAACAGTAATATTGTAATATTATCTTACATTGTCAAGTCATATTGTTCTGATTTTACTAATAGAAAGCAGTGATAAATAATAGATAATAATAGATAGTTTATTTACACAACTTAAAAAAATTGGAAACGAAATAAATTCACATTTTAATAGAAATTCTTAAAAAACAGATCCAAGGACGTGGCACTGTAAGATTGTGCAAGACAAGGCATATCTATTGTAAAAGATGACTAAAATTCAGTAGGACCACCCGTTACTATTAGGAGTACAACTAGTAGTGAATTAGTTTCAATATCGGCATCCGACCGGAGGTGTAAGTGTACTACTATGGGGGATCAGGTCAGGGCCCACAGTTTCGGTTGTCCTAACTAATAGACGTTAGCCGTTATAATGAAAGTATCGTGTTGGCTATGATTAAAAATCAAAGTTACGCCTGTAAACTGACTATTTATTTACTTTTATTTGATGTGGAGTTAGATTTATCAACCGGATGCTGTGATTCAAAGAACAGCAGAGGTGCTAGATAGGCCTCGTACCTTGTCAAATATGTATCCAAATCTATAATTTTATTTGATACTGATGGAATTTTCTGGAATTAATCCTTTACGTTAGATAGACATGTTAAAAAACCTGTGGAATCTGTAAGATTGTGCTGAAAGCTGAAATTATAGAGTGTGAAAGACAAAGAGATCAAATTGACAATATGGATAATCGTGTCATTAGCTACCGTTTTTATATAAATAAGCTGAATTGCAAAGAAATGTTAATTCGAATGGTAACAAAACTGCAGATCAGATAATTGGGCAAAGGGTTGACTAGCTAATCAACCGGGAAGGTACTGCCTGTTGGTATGCTATGTGTAATTCTGGCAGTATATAATTCAAGTTTATAATAAAAATAAAATTTCAAGTTTAAATTTTATCGTTACTAGGAAATTATACGAAAATACAGTTATGAATAAAAAAACGTCATAAAATGGAGTTTTCTGTATTCTAATTAGTTTACAATAAAATTTTATTGCTTTACAAAAATTTTCTATTTTTTCTTATAGGTTCATTATATTGTCTTCATAAAAATTCGCCAGATGGCACCTCGTTAATTTATGTCTTTTTTTAATATAAATTTGTCGTTAAAGAAAACTGAAAGTATTTGCTGTTTCTTAATAAAATTTTTAATTAATTTTATTATTCACTTATGTCGTCTAAACTTTCAATTCACAAATGAACGCGGGATAGTGTTCAATTTCATTAAAACAATTTCCGTTATCAGCTAATTGATATGATATAAGCTTTTAATTAAATTAATGTGTTCACGTAAGCATATCAGTATTAATGGATTTGATAATACTGTATAATAAACAACTGAATGAAAAAATTAGAATTAAAAAAAAAAAAGAACAGTTGGCCCATGGGGGGATCGAACCCGCGGCCTTCGCGTTATTAGCACGACGCTCTAACCAACTGAGCTAATGGGCCGGTTATTTACTCAGTGTTGAAATACCTCAACAAATGAAAACATATACAAACTATCCACTTGCATAGATCTAATATTATTTATTTAGTGTCTATCTTTTTATAGTGGTCAGTCTAAATTTAATTCAGTCAAAATTAGAATAAATTGTGCATTGGCTAAAAATACAGCCAATACCCAAGCGTATTGCGTGTCTCACTCGTTAATGATTAAGTTCAACAATTTATAAAACATTGCCTTCGTGTTGACGATATTGCAATATATTATTTTATGTAAATTGATTTAAGCAAAAAAGATATAAATAACATATATCACCAGAGTATTATGCAGATGGAATCATTAGACACTGTTAAAGTAGATACATTGTACCTATCTATAATGCTTTTGCTTACCTTTCCACAATGTTTACATTTTCCCTTTTCCATTTTTCGATGCACCCAGTGATGATGAGTTGTCGTTTGCTCTCTATATTGTCTTATACCTACGTCTCGATATGTTGGCTTACACGCTAATTGAGTCTTTTCATTAACGATTGGAATGCAATTTTGATGCGCTATTAATTGGCATGCGGAGCATTTCATACGTTGTCCACTTTTCTGTAAAGAATAAAAAAAAAATTAATTAAATTAAATAAATAAATTAATTTAAAATAGAAGTGCAAAGTAAACATGTGGCAACTTAAGGGTACGGCACAATATTTTGTCTGATTTAGGTTTGGGTATAATAAAAAAAAAAATAGGTGATCATTTAAAATAAAATTATGGCTTGTCAAACTTACGGCTGTTTACGAATGTTTCTCTGATCTAGGCTCTGATATATTGGAATATAGAGTAAGACAAAATAAACCGTTGAACTCGCAAGGAAAAAATTTGACACATAATAAGAATTTATAAAATATACTATCATACACATGTGGTTAAAAGAGCTATTAATATCAAATATCTTTTATAGCGAATTATAGCTAAAAAATTCTTGAAATATGTAAGATTAGTAGAATACTATTGGTATATAAAATTTTAAGTAAAGGTAATCACTCATAAATAAAAAAAAATATCTCTAGAGCGAGGTTTAGTACTCTATAATACTTTTAGCAAAAATTATTTTTGTGATTCCCTTTGCTATATGGTTTCGCATAGTTTCCTGCGTTGTTGCACTTCGTCTATCCATACATATAAAAATATTCTTATCGATGTCGGAAGTTATCATATGGAATATACAAATTAATGATCATCCATAATCTACTAAAAAACTACAAGTTTCATAACTAATTTATTTGTTATTCACGAAATTATTTTTCTGATTTATACCCGTTTATATCGAGCATGAAAATTCTACTGGGCACAGCTTAATTTCCTAAATCAAAGCGACAAAACTTGTAGCTATTCTAAAAGCCCCAATGACCATTGGGTACACATGATGAAAAAGCACAGAGAAGAAGAGAAATAACACGGATATTTTTTTTTTTTGTAATATCCCAAAATTGACTAGCAAGATTGCAATATTTCATTATAGAAGTCTACGAACTAATTACATTTTACAACCAGGACTATTTTTTACTGCTACACATCTTTGAATAAGATGTCAATTCAGTTTAATATTTCTTTGCTCTGAGTTCCCGGTTATAGAGATATTTTTGACAATAGGCCAGCCAGCCGGTGCGTTTCAGGTAATAAGTCGAAACATCTGAAAGATGTGGGCATATCATTGTCAACTTAATAGTTGAAAATGTTTAGTATAGAGCAATTTAATACTAATAATCAATTTGATGGCGTTCTGTTAAAAGAAATCCAACAATCAAATTGAGATACCCAGTTTTATGATTGATTTGCTAGCAGGTCACAGCCGTTTAGCGAACCGTTGTAGAAGATCAAGTTTCTCGTTTAATCAGTTGCAGTTGCAGTTGTGAAGAGGGCATTGAAAGTGTCGCACATCTGCTTTGTGACTGTCCAAAGCATTTGCGACGGTGATTAACTATTATAGAGACTTATTTTTTTTTTTAAGAATTTTGACTCCAGGACTTTTCTCTAAACAGCATTTTAGGGTTTGCTAAGGGTTTAACGTGGTTTTTAAACCATTTAGTTCTTATATGGCAACAGAATGGCTTAAGTGAATCTTTAGGAAAGCCGGTATAAACTAACCTCACCTATCCAATAATTTAATCATAATTTATCACAAAAACCGGTCATAACAAATACATGTAAAATACAACAATTTTTTATATTCTTTATGTTTACATAAAGGTTTTTTTTTATACTTTAAGCATTTATAACGCTTATTCGATATTACTCTTATTCGATATATCCACACTATAAAATTCTATACCAAATAGCGAAATAGCAATAATAGAACAACAGAATAGCAATTAATAATAGCAAGTAACAGAATCGCTAGGAGCAGAACAGTAATTAACAAAATGTAATCGACGGAAGCCATCAAAATTCTCTCTGCCATTGTATAATCCTTGAACTTACTTCAATTTTTTTAAGATAACAAATTGATAGAGATAGAGATAACTAAATTTTTCGTGAATAGTTAGCAAACAGTAAATTGGGAATTATTTGTAGAAATAAAATTTTAAATAGCTTAAAACTAAGCTAATTAAATTGAAAAAGGCAAAAGTACATACGAGTATAAATTTCATCAGAACTCCTTTTATATATTACATTATGACGCTCTCAGTGTAAAAATAATTGCATTACGTTTCATTACTTGAGGTGTTAAGTATGGAAATTCCTTTTCATTTATGCGCCTTCACCGAGACACCGTCTGTGCAGGCTGTGCAGGAGCACTTCCAGCACAGCTACCATGCACAACGTGTGTTGTTACGAGTTTTTAATTGAAAACTATTAAAATTTAATTAAAATTATAAAAAATTATGCATATGCATTAGGGAGCTGTGAAAATATGGTTAATGGTAAATGGTAAATATTTAAATATCAAAGAAGAAAGTGACTGACGCTATGCTTCAAATTAAATTTAAAATTCTAATGAGCAAATGAATGTGAGGCAGCAAACAGCAAGCCAGGACACCTTCGCCACAGTGCAAAGAAAGGATCCTACGCATATTCTGATTGCTGCATGTATGTAAGAATTGTGCCTGCCTGCCTGACTGACTGTGTGTGCTTTCCTATTTTCCCATTTCTAATTGCACTGCAAATGAATGAATCTGGTGAGTTGGTTCCACATGTGCGATATATTCACGTTCCTATCCAAAACACGAGTTTGACTTGAAGCTAGAATGGCTTAGGGTTTGTTTTTGGTCGTAGTTGTGCGTGCTTTAAGGCAATTTATTAAAATGCAGACGATTGTGAAAACAATTAAGTGAACAAAATGGGCGAAGTTTTTGCATTATAATGCCAACATTTTCGGCAACAATAGTTTTCGGTATGTTTATACGTAAGTATTGCTGAATTTTAAAGGACTCTATTAGGCGTATGTGTGTGGACAGTGTTTAAAGGAGGAATGTGTGTTCATATGCGTGTTAAACACGCAATAAATAAATTATACTTGCATATATTGATATTAACTTTAAGTGTATACAAAAAAGGATATAAGTGAAATTATTTTGAATATTTTGTATATAAAACAATATTAAAATTATTTTTACAACTTAATTTCACAGCATTTTATGCAGAATATAATTTTGTTATTTAGTAAATCATGGGGTTTCTTATACTTCCTTCTTTGACGTGAAAGAAAATTATGTGTTTTAAAAGGTGCCGGAAAAATTTATGGAAAATTGAATATATTAAAAGAGAAATATAGCAATAAAAACAATTGTTATAGTATAAAGGTAGATACCTCCTTGATATACGTGGCGCATGCTTTCCTATGAAACACGGCGGTGTATTATATATATGTACAGTGCGATATAGTGTTGTGTGCAAGTAGTATCTTAAAAAAATTTGACGCCCGTATGCAACTCAACAATCTTGCACACGATTTTCAATATAAATAAGTACATTTAATGAGTGTAAGAATAACAAAAATTGCGGTCCCCCGACAGACTTGCACCCTAGAACAATAGCTTGTAGTACCCTGACAATAGCACGCTGCTCTTTATGTTTAGTTTTGTACTATTCTGAATAAATTTTCATTATTATGCAGCAAAAATTTTGTTTTTTAATACAATAAATCTCAAAATATATTAAAAATTATTTTTTGAAATATTTCGGGTCTCTTTCCTTTTTTTCAAAAAAACTACCAGCCTATGTTAAAAGTTTTGCTTCTTTTTCTTTAAAATTCTTTAAATATAATCAAATTTAGAGTTTCTCAATTACTCAATTACAATACTTTAAATATAGTATTTTCCTCTTAATGAGATTTTTTTTTGGGAAGATATTGGTATCAATTCGTGTAAAATTGAATTCAAGGTGTCTTTACCTTCAATCCGTGACATTTGCATCAATACTCGAAATATGATTTTTACAATATTTGATTTTTTTGAAAGAGATTAGTTCCAGTTCTTGTAAAATAGGTTAAATATTTTACTCGTTGGTATACGTTTCGGGTTGAAAAAAGCTGCTCTAATGTATGCGATGATGCTACTTTTTACATTTGCAGTTCGGTCCCAATCGACTAATACAATAATAATGCTATTTATAGGAAACTTTTCAACGTAATTAAGTTTAATTAACGTTTGCAGTTTTCTCCTTTTAAATTATGTTATGCATTTCAATTTTTTCTAAACACTAATTATCAGTAACTATCAGTAAAACCACTGTGATTTAACATAAACCACAGATTACAACTGTAAACTATAGGATATCACCATTGTTGGTGAAGGTTTTATAACTTTAATGTATTGGTTATAAAAGAGGTCTCCAATTGCAAGGAATATACGAAATGACCTTTTTTACTCGAAAAATTATTTGTGTACTCATTAATATGAGTCTGGCATCATTTTCTTGAGCTTCTAACATACAAATACCTTGTACCATTTACAAACGTTTAAGCATAACTTTTTATTCCGTTTTTAATTATAAAATAGCCATAAAACCATCATCAGCTTTTTAAATTTAAACAAAAATAATATTTTTGTTAAAAAAATAACACAACTAACAGAATATGGCAAATCTATGTCTATTGTATAAACATTACTATATTTTTCGATCCTTAAAATGATATTACTGCTATTGCAGTGATATCAAGATAGAGCGCGGGTATCTTTAAAATCACTGGAAGCGAATAACACTGAAAATGTTGCCCCTACGAAAATAACCATTGGTTCCGTTTCAATTATAATTTCATTGTTGTGTTTCAATTAGTTCAAATTTGTAACATTTTCGAAGTATATAAATTTCTCTTCCAGAAAAATCTGATAAAATAAAAGTTTCTCCGTCTAACCAAATTTATTTAATCTTTGTTAAATTTAATAATTGAGTTACAAGTTAGTAGAAAATGTGTAATAACATATGTAATATGAATAAATATTAAATTCCCAGTAATTCCAAAAATAATTTATTTATTAATAATTTCAAATTGGATATGTAATCAAAATATTTCTAATAACCTTAATTGAAATTTGCAATTATATACTTTCGAATAATAACATTTTAATACAGATTGTCATAAGCAAAAACGGATACAATTTAAATTGAATGACAGCATACAAAAGTCTATTTTTGGTTGCCTTCTTATGACATTTTTGCCACATTATCCTGTCATAACATAATCTTTGACTGTAAAAATATTTCTTATTTATGGTCAAAATGTGTATTTTTGGTTACGAATTCTTTTATTTACTGTATTATAAATAATACTTACAATACACTCCTCATTCAAACAGCACAAATCACCGGAAGCGGAAGTTGGCTTCCAAAAGTGTTCACCTTGTATGGCATTCTCCGTCCAATCAGGCACAATACGTATCGGACGTCTAGCGTTACTCGCCGCTGTCGTACGTCTACAAAAATAAATGAAAAATAAACAAAAAATATTTAGTTTATTTATTTATTTAAGTAATAAATTTAAACATTATTATATATTGTTAAATAATAAATTAAGTAGTTCAATCTGAAAAAATCATTGTTCATAACACTTATAATATGTTTACACTAACTTCGTTAGACCAGTTAATTTACTTGAGATTGCCTAAATTAATTGAATCACAAGTAAGTTAACTGGTCTAACGAAGCCAGTGGTAACGTACTATAAGTGTAATGAGCGATGGGTTAACTTACTTGTAAGTTAACTTATAGTCAACTTACTTGAGATTGCCTAAATTATTTAAATCACAAGTAAGTTAACTGGTCTAACGCAGCCAGTATAAACGTACTTTTACTCGAATTTACTTAAATCTAAGATTTTAAATTTAGTTAGCAGCTTAATAATTTCTTTTGAATTATAAAAAAAAAAAAACGTTAAAATTTTAATAAAGACATAAATCATCATGAAATAATCCTATTCTAACCATAAATGAATTTAAATTTGAATTCCTGGCACGAAATATTTGAAAGCATAAGGAAAGACCATAAAGTATTTTTCTTCTGTGCTTTTTTTGGTACTAAACGGAACGGAAAACGGAAATACTGCACAAATTCATAGGGGAAATTTGTCGAAAATTCATATGTGATTGTGTTAGTTTATGCACGAAAATTTGCGTTTTATTACAAATACAAAAAGTATACACATGCCTGTGTAAGTGTGTGTGTGTGTGTTGATATCCTTTCATGAAATAGTAGCAAATAAATATGAATTTTCCATGGGTGTTGATCCTCAAAACGTTTTGATTTGATTTCAGTACGAATATCTGTATGTGCCGGCTGTCATAAAAACTCGTTACTCTTGAAGCATATGTCATATAAAAATTGATGATATTTCAAAAAAATTTCAAATTGAGTGTATTAAGTTCATGTTATTAAGCGCTTGATATGATATGCGCAATGATACAATTAAAAAAAAATAAATTTCACGACATTGAGTAATAGTCACTATAGTTTAACGACAAGAAAAACTTATCTAAATACAATATAACCAAATACATTTCATTTTTTGTGATTGATGAGGTGGAATGCTTAATGCACCGTCAGACTGATCATCAGCGGACTTCTTCTGTGCAGTATACGAACTAAAACACCCAATATTTTTTTCGACTTTATCCCCGCTTAAACATTACTTCGGAGAAAATCTCTTGTAAGTTGGCTATCCATGCTAAATGCTTCTTGTAAAACCTGCGTTCAGGTCCTTATTCCTGAGCCAAATTGAAAATTCTCCGGAATTAAAGTTTGTGAAAGTTTTCTAGTAGTTAAAATTTTAAACTATAGAATGTAGGAGACAAGGTTATAGACAATATTCAAGTGTTCGATGAATTAATATTTAATAATTTGATCATTTCTCTGGCAGCTGTGTAGTCTCGCTAAAACTAAGAGACGTTCATAGATGTTCATCTATTATACAAATAATATGACTTTAATTTAATAACTTGTTCATTTCTCTGTCAGTACATGAAGTAGAGTTCAGTTGAAAACAAGAGCCGTTCAGAGATCTTTTAGGATCCACACATGGAAATATAAATCCACATATGGAAATATAAAGTCACATATGAAAATATACAGAATCATGTACCAAGCACTGTTTCGTGGTTACATTCCTGTTTTTCTTTTCATTTTTTAACAAGTGCGGTCTTATCGTGATACGAGTCCATAAACCGTATAATACTACACATTGTTCAGGGTACAACCGAAGAAACAGATGAAGACGAAAGCAGGCTTCATAGACTTTTAAAGTAGTATTCTGTAAAAATGCTAACTTTTTAAATCAAAAACTAATATATTTCACATTGAGTTATATTACATATAAAAGTATAAAATCAATAATAATGACTGTAAAAAACATTTCAGCAAATGTTAAAAATGTAATTATTCTTTTTAAAACTGATATTAATATATTTCAGTTTTATTAATCTACTTAAACATTTATAAAAATGAAATTACGAAGCTATGTCCATATCTCTTTGTCTATATATAAAATATTGCTTAAGGAATCCTCTGTTCTGACGTTCCTCAAAGGGGTCATTTGTTCATAAAAAATGTAAGGTGTTAACATACAATGTGTTTCGGTAATTTTCACAGCTACTCAGTTACATGCATTTTAATGTCCTTTTCATGTTAATTTGTTAAAATAACATATGTTTAAAATCCCCTGAGTAAATGGTCGTACTGCAAATTCAACACAAATCCTTAAGTCCAGTGACACTGAGTCGACAAATTTTATTTTATTACGAAATTAAACCAAATATCCGACACCACTGAGAGAGATTTAAAAAATATTATTTTTTTAAATAAATTTTTACATATTTCTGAATTAGGGAAACATTATTTCACTTTTAAAATAATAAAAAATATAAACTATCCAATGGATATTTTGTTTTATTAAATCAATGCATAACTATAAAGCACTTTACTGGATAAAATAATCTATAGCATTATAGTAAAGATGTACATAAATTCATAAATCTTTTGAAGTCAATTTTTTTTGTTATTAATTGATAACTGATATGTTATGATAGGTCAAAAAAAAACCTCTTTTTGTTGTGATTGGCAACCAACGGAAATAAATTTTTGAAAATACACCTCTTCGATAAATATAGCTGATACCTACTAGCTTAGAGGAAGTTAATATCATTTTTATATACATATGGATGCGTGCAGTTATCAAAAATCTTTACGTTAAACTTACGAATATATGGATCTCATCAATTGGCCGTTCAATTGGTGTAAGTGTTATCTACTCAACATTTAATAGGTGTGCGTCTAGCTTATATACTGCGATCGAGCGCACTACTTTCAGCTGCACTAAGCAACGTTTCTAACTGGTATTGCTATAGACCCTGTAGATCATTTAGGAAATTTATACATCAATTCATATTACCGCAAGAACAAAATATGGGTAGTTTTATAATTCGATGGCTTTTGCATGTCCCGCGTATTAATATCAAAACCAACACATCTTCTGTTAACTAGAATCTGTTAGTAAGTAGCTGTAAAATTTTGAACCCTTTCGCGTAGTGACGTTAAATCTAATACTGCTCCTGTTAACTATGTTACAATCTGTCAGTAAATTACTACAAAATTTTAAGCTGACTATAAAACTATAAGTCACTGTAGCTATTAAAATTTTTTGCTGCTGATATTAGTTTGATTTACAGAATAGCAAGTCCATATTCGAAAATATGAGAAACAGTGTTTAAAACATATCCACAATATTATTTCAAAAGATTACTAATCCCTTATGCAATAATGGTATTTAGGATTTCCTTGTATAAACAACTATATAGTTATATTAGAACTTTATAAAATAATGATAGATCTATCATTAGTAGTTCTGAAATATAATTTATTTCAAAAAGAAGACCGCTACTATTTTGAATTTCGCAAGGGAGGCAAATATTTATTTATTAACCTGACAGAAAATTAGAAAATGATAAGAGCAATAAACAATAAAAGAGCAACTCTATTACTAATGTCTATAATTGGTTTTGCTAAGAAACCAAGCAATATACGCAAGGTTTTTGACATAAAACCAGTTGAACCTAGTTGAACTAGCTGTTTCTACTTATTAGAGCGTAATTTTATCTTTCATATATAGCATAAGGCCGATATGTTGGTTTCTGGCTTAGATAAACCTAGTTCGCTAGATATTAAGCCTATCAATCACATCTCATTCCCCTGATTATTGGCGCGAAGTTTCTACATTGCTGTAGTAATCTTCACCATTCATTCTTAAGAGGAGGATGGGTTCAAAAAAAAAAGTCCGATATAAACTAATATTGTTCTTTGCTCAAACTTTACAATATGTTTTTTTTTATAAAATACTATATTTTTATTTTATTATTTTATTGGTATTTATTGAAGTTCTTGAATCTAATTCTTCTCACCTTCTTTCCGGTTATTAGCTTATATTGTTTTGCTATATATTTAAAAATATATACATATTTTTTTTATTTTGAAATGTTTACCTTAGATGAAACATCAACTTAATAATAATTTCATTTGTTTTTTATGTGTGACAAATTTTTTTTATTATTCTTAAAAATGTTTATATATATCAAAATATTTAAAAAAGGATAAGAGTAGGCATTTATGTTATACTTTTCATGTCAACAACATTTTTATAATGACCATATAAATGTCTAAATATATTAATCTGTTCTCCTATTTTTCTTACAATCTTCTTGTTGAATTTAGACTTTTGATATTAGCAGTCGCATGACCTTAAAATGATTCATTGATATGATGAAGTCAGACCAAAATATTTTGGCACCATATTAAACAAATATTATTTTTTATCTTTACTTTTTATTATGTTCCGCGAATTATATTGAAAACGCATTATGACGAATAATAGAACAGGAAATAGTAAAGCCAAGCCCTTATGTATATCAGTTGCTTCGTATCACTTTTGTTAAGATATTGTTATTTTTAAGATAATTATTTTCTAACTACACTCAGAAAAATATGCTCTAACCACATACTAGTTAAATTGTCCGGATCATTTTGTTAAAAAAATTTTAGATCTTGTGGCAAAGAAGATATGAAAACCAACATGTGGTGTGGTTGAACCCACATGATGCGTCGAGTAAGAATATTTTGACCTGAGATTCAGTTAAAATCTGGATAAAACAACGAAATTATTTTTCTGAGTGTAGATACTTAAATTATTTTAATGTAATTTACATACTTATAATTTTTAAGAAACTTGTTGAGTTGGAAATGAAAAAAATTTGTTAGAATCGCATACAATAAATTATTATTAAAATTTGTCTAAATATGCTTCTTTATGCCAATCTGACACTGTAAAAGAAGTAGGTCATTTTGTCAGACTCAATCAGTAGAATCTGATTACGTACATCAAATCTAGCTGCTTTCTAACTATGTATATTTCACAATTTGCTCAAAGTAGTTTAACAAATTTATTAAGTAACCTAACTACACCATCAGCCGACAACGTACTCAAAGTAGGCCATAAATATTCACTGTCAGTGAAGTACAGAAATTCGACCAACTCTATGATTTGTCAGCATAAGCCCCGAATATGCCAGGATAAAATTGGAGACTCCGCGTTTTTCGTTGCTTTGTTTTAAGCAACTAAAATTATGCTACATGCTTGGCATTATTCAAGATATATTTGATTTATGATTTCATTGCAGTGCAGACGTTACCGCACATAAGCAAATGGCTGATTTGCCAAAATAGTTGAGTTGCTGAATAATCCTTAGTGACAGTTGCCATCACCGTTGTCCTGGTTCTACTGTACAAACGATAGCATACACTTTCCGCCAAAAATGCACTTAGATATTTTAGTATATATCACTATACATATATACGAATACACACATAAATGAAAGGCAAAGACAAACAGTGGTTGTTGGTCTTTGCGAGTCCAGCCAATTCCATTTTTAATTTCAAAGCAAAACTCGGTACTCAAGTTATGATGAAGTGGTTTTCTGTTTTAGTCGTAGGATGTGTGTCGTATGTTTGCAGCTGCCAGAATAATTTTCAATTTTAATGGCTGAAATATTGCCAAAATGTTTATATTTGCGCACATATTTGTATAGCTTTTACCGATTTTTTGTTCTATTGTGTCTGCGAAAATTTTTACCTAAGCCTCTTTTTCTTGAATATTTAATCTCCATGTGAGTCGCGTCAATCCTTTCAAAATCGTAATTAAATTTGAACCAGATTTTCCATTTTGCTGGTTTTGTCAGTTTATTTGTGCATTTGCACTCTTATGTCAATGTTTACATTTTTGGTAGATTTATGCTGCACATTTTTAGCTATGCTGGAAAAGGCAATATAAATTCATTGTTGACATTTCTGCATATGCAAATGCATTCAAATTATTAGGATAGCACGAGTATATATATGTTTGGCTTATAAAATATAGCAATAAGCGAAATTTTCATTTCTAAGCATTTACAATTTTTATAAAAGCAAGTTACAGAAAAATTTTATATAAGTTCATGAAAGCAAAAATTAAACTCAAAGGAATTTAATCTATCTTTTTTATATACTTGTATTTCTAAAAAATGATGTTACAGATCAACATACCCAATAGGATGTCTAATGATCAGTCGTAATTCACAAACATATACGAAATAAAGATATGATATAATTTTGCAATAAGTAAAATTTTTATTTTTGTGGATATACAACTGTTATCTAAAAATCCGACAGATAAATTTGTTATTAGAGCGAATATTAAATTCAAAGAAATTTAAACTATCTTTTATACTTGTATTTCTCAAAAACGATTCCCAACCTATTCCCAATATGTAATGATTCAGATAGGACGCCTAATGGCCAGTTTTAATTTATAAAAATATACCACATAAATATATGATATGATTTTGCAATAAACGAAATTTCAAAAATGTTATTAAAAAAAATTTTATATGTATTTCTAGTTGAGCCTTTTCCGATTTAGTGCATCTGGGCACTTTTATTCTCTGATAGCTGGGGGGTTTCTGCAGAGGCCCATCCATCTCACTGACTAATTTGTGTATTCCTCATAAGCTTCGTGATTATTCAATGACTGGTCTAAGATCTGCGTACCGCTCCGTGCGGTTAGTGATTACATTGATATTTGGTAGTGCTAAGTAGGGCAGCCTGTCGGTTTTCGCATATAGTTTCAGGACTCTGTCCCTTGTGTATTTTTTGATCGGATCAATTATAAGGTCTCTTAGCATGTCGTTCGTGCGGATGTACCATGCCACTTTGAAGATTCTTCGGATATCCAGACTATGAGCAACTTGTAGCTTCTGGATAGTAGAGTCGGCGATAGTAGAGTTGTTGAAAAAAACATAAAGTAGTTGGTATCAGATAGATATTACAGGCAAAGTGTGGGTGCATGAAAGATGAAAAGTTATCTTGTAAAAAATGTTCATAAATTAATGAGTACTATCCAGGATATTTCGTAAGAGCGTACTTTAACTTCCGGAGGTAATTCTTCGATCCAAGGAATAAAAAAAAATTGTATTAGAGTGTTTCCATTTTTAATATCGACTGAGATACAGAGTTTCTTTTGAAAGTAAATATTTAAAATATTAGATTTATTTCACCAACCTTTTATGTCTACATATCTTTACTAAATAAATACTTTTATGTATATATTTATTTTTGAATACTTTATAAGTTTGTAATATAATAAGTTTGTAATATATATTTTATTCAAGCGTAATATAAATAAAACTAAAAATATTGTATTGAATAAAAGTATAATCAATTCAAATTTATATTTTCTAAAACCAAACCTATGTGCATATATTGTACATCATGCCGTATGAGTGACAATCTGTTTACAGTAATAAACTACTGAAAAAATGGCGTTATGTGTGTTTTTACGTAAATAATTAACAGATTTTGAATAAAAATATTTAGTTTAATTTTATTAAAGTTTTAAATTTATTGTAATATCCACTCATTGCTAAGAACAGCCACATTTTCATTACACGGTATATCTTCACTTAGTCCTTAAATATTGATAAACAATTTATTATTAATTTCTAAGTATTAAATATAGCTGAATAAGTAAGGGTCAAATAAGTTTATTATGTACAATGAAAGTTGCAAACATTAAATAATAAAGTTTGTAAAATTTAAAACTTATTAATAATGTATGCCTTTAAATGTCGCGCATATTGTTTACTCCGTTGATTTTAAATAACAATTTCACAGAATAAGAATAAATTAGTTTTACTACATTCAAGTCCGAACTTAATTTAAATATTTTAAAAAAAGTCAAATTGTTATAATCATTAACAGCAGCATTAACATTATAATCATTAATGTTGGTAACAGAATGATAACAATAAAGATTAAGCGTATTTTGTACATTCTGCAAAAAGAAATACAAATACTTCATCAGTGAAATGTTTCTTTAGGATTTTTATTAAAAAATGAATAATATTTTTTAAAGTATTTTAAAGAACCTCTGCGAGTCGTTTGATAACAAAAGAGGTTTCAGAATTTCATACGAATGGAAAAAAGTACTCGGACTAGAAAGGTGTTTGATTCTGTACCCGTAGGAGGATAACGCGGTAGAGCATGTCCGTGTCTTCGGTGGAAGGATTCAGTGACCAACGACTTGGGGACGCTCGGTAGTACCAACTGGTGGTAGAAAGCCACTGATCGGGGTGGCTGGTGCAGGCTACTCGACACGGACAAAGAGAACTCACATCTGTAATGGCCAACTAAGTAAGTAAGCAATTTATATATTTAATAAGATAAGACTGTTGTAAGAACAACATAAAAGCCGACTAGCTTCTCTTGACCGCGGTATAATGATGAGGTAAAAAGAAAATTTTATTTTTTAATAGAGTAAGGTTTGTGACTTTGAAAAGAATAAGAATTAATTAAAACACACACAGCACAAAAAAGTGAAACCACGTATTTATAACTCAACTATGAAGAAAAAATATATGTTCGGTAAAACATATCAATTCATATCTAACACATTTATATGGAATATAATATAAATAAAATAATATATATTATAAATATAAAGAGTTTTTTCGAACAGTAGTGAACTACAACAACAAAAATTTATTTTATATTATTTCAATTAATCAAATTTTTGGCTGACCATACAGCTGCTTCGAGTATTGGCAAATACCCATCATCAGTGGTCTTGAAAATAATTCTTTTAATTAATTATTCATAAATAATTTTTTGAGACTGCAAGTACCAGAAATCGAACACGGGTCTTGCCAAATTTGATATATGTTTATATTAAATATATTTATCTTAACACAAATATCAATTTTTATCATAATTATCATAACAGAAGAGTAACAAGAAGAGCACTTTTCTTTACATACATAACATTTTTACATATTTTTTTTTCTTTGAAATTAATACAAACGTTAAGAAACATTATTATCCTTTATATTGTATATAAATTCGATATCACTTACAACAGTGATGTATAATGTTATTTCAATCTTCGTTCACTCACCTTTGCCGGCGCCAATTGTCAAGCGAATCGAGCTTCCTTTGCCTGAAAGCTGCTTGTCTTTGCATACCAATCGAAGAACGACGAAAACGTCGTATTAATAATGTGTTACCACCCCCACCCCCACCTGCTCCAATGCCATTTGAGCTACCGGCATTTGAATTGCCTGTCAATTGCGTGTCTGAGTCAGTGCCATCATTTGATGTTGTTTGCTCATCCGATTCCCGTTCCTCTTTAACGGCCAGTAACAATTGCTCGACAGACATGCTGTCACTACTGTGACTATGACTGTCGCTGGTATCAACTTCACAGTCACAATTCAAGTATGAAATAAACATTGAAAAGCGTTTTTCACTGCCGTATTGATAATTGGAATTTTTTTTTAATTTATTTAAAAATTTTTTATTTTTTTGTTATTTTTAATTTTTAGTTAATTTTTAATATCGAATTTTAAATACATTTTGATTTTAATTCATATTTAATTGCGTTTGGCTTACATTATAACAATGCGAGTATTTTTATTTTCCATATTTTGTGTTTGAAGTTTATCTTTGTTTTGTATCTTCCGAAACATTGTCATTTTATTGAATAAAATTATTAGATAAACACAACAAGGAAAAGCAACAAAAAAAAAGTGAAATAAAAAAAAAACAATTAAAATCTTATCAGTGAATTTATTTAGGTTTTAACGTAGCAAATGTTATGAGCATTTGCATCTCTAAAACGCACACCTAACGCCTCTAATAAATTTTTCTCGATAGAATTACACATATTTTCATTAGTAATTACACAAACGCACACAAACACATACGACGCTTTTTTTTTGCTGTAGCATTTGTTTTTTCAAAATTGTTTACTATTTTGTAACGTATTTTGTGGCACAAGCATTGTTGTATTTGTAAATTACACAGGGTAAATGAGAGTAATCATTCCATATTGTTTTTTCCGTGCTTTAAACGGTTACACACATACATATATAAATTTTTGTAATAATTATTTGCTTTAGCTTGGGTAATGCACGGTTTTGTTGATGTAGGCGGTATGTGAGTGTAGCTAAAATGTTTATGTGTTTGTGTAAATTAGTTACACAGCGCGCACTTGCATAAATAATTTCGCTTTGATTACCTTTTGTCAAAGTTTTGCCCTTGAGCTTTATATCAGTGTTTGCCTATCTAGTGTTCGCTTATTTAGTGTTTGCTTATTTAGTGTTCGCTTGTTTCAATTAAAATTCATTAAAATTGAATTATATTTATATGAAAACCGAATTTTAATAAAAGAAAAAAGATATGATTATAAATTAAAAACTCAGTTAAAAGGCTTAGAGTATGAAGTTATTCAATCTGTACATATCCTACCAACATTTAACTAAAGTGTTACCTCAACACCGACGCATACGTTTAGTGTTTTTTTTTTACCTATATCGTTTAAAAGCATTGAGTTACTGTTTTAAAGTAGCACCGTTGCAACTTTTAATTAAAAACCAACTGAAATCCATTTCTAGCTCCTTCCCAAATTAACAACCGAAAAGCATTTTGTAACAAAATATTTTGAATATATCTGGTTGTAATTTACTACTTCATAATCTAAGCTTATATTGTCATAATTTTTTATTAAAATTATTTCGTTTCTTTTATTAAAGAAATAACAACAGAGCGGCAATTACAAATAAATTATCGTATGACTCGTTTATGATTCAGTTTAATTCAGGTAATCATAATGCAAACAATATCTTATTCTTAAATGTGAAACACCTTTTCAAGAAAGTTTAATGTAAATCTCAGGGTTGACGTTTTTATATATAAAGACCAAAAAACTTTAAAGGGGTTATAACCTTGCTGATAATCTTACAAATTGTATAAATTTTGATAAAGAAAACCAATCTTTATTTACATAAATTAGACATATTCGATTATTATAACGTTTAATGAACTTTAAGATATATGAAAAAATTGCCATCTGGACACAGATTTATTTATTACATATCTGATATGGTAAAAAAGTAATTTATAAACATTTTTATATTTTTAACTTAATTCAAAAATAGCACAGAATTTGATAGAAGTATTATTGTGAATAAGAAACGTGATTATTGTACAGAGACATGATAACAAATGATTTTATTGGGTTCTAATTTTTGTGGTCACCTAGAAAAACTCGGCAAATTTTTTTACAAAAAAAAATATACCTTAAATAATAATGATATCTCATTGTAGGCATAGTTCTTCATATATTTTAACTGTCATTTCCGCTTGTGAGGCATAAGACTGTAGCGATTTACATAAATTTTACTATATTGATTACTTCTCCACATATATAATTTCGTAAGTAATGTATTCTGGTTAAAGATCAGTAAATATATCCCAAAAAACAGCAAAAAATTAAATTATTTTGTAGCATTTGATTGAAACGTTATAACCAATGATTTTAATGAATTCTAGATTTAAGGTTGAGCTAGAAAAACTTGTACAATTCAAAAAAAAAAAAATATACTTGAAATTAATTATATCTTATTTTTGTGACATTCATTTCACCACAAATGACAATCATTTTGTAAGACAACCTTCGGTTAATAAGTTATTAAAAAGAATTTTTATTAGGGAAGGAGGTGTGGTGAACTCATACTTTGACCTAATTTTACAAAATCAAATTTGGCACTTTCAATTAGTGCATTTAATTGACCACTGTTTCTCCTCCATTGGCCACCAATAACTTTGATTGACAGCACTCAGTTAAAAAGTTATTTCAAAACTTGAGGTCCAAAGTGTCAACTTCATGGTTACTTCTCTAATAAAAAACAGAGCACAGTAAAAAAAAAAAATAGGCCAGTAAATGACATAATCGTGTTAGGTATATAAACTAACGTAACCTAATCTTTATTTAGAGCACTAAACATATCATTATCAATAACTTTACTTTGAAAAATATAAGTTGCCAAACGATTCTAATTACGTTTATAGAAAATTAGTTGTGCAAAACTGTATCGAGTTAATTAAAACAGTTTATTGACTATGTTGTCTCAAAATGTGTGTATTTTTGGGCTATGTTTTAATAAACGGTGTAGTCCAATTGGAATTATGCATAAGAGGTGGCAGCGTAGGACTTAGTTCTAATGGTCAACGCTGACGTCTACAGATTTTAATAAAGTTTAGATGTTAGATGGTTAGTGAGTCCACCTACACATATGCTTCGGGTTTATACATATCGCAGAATTTCTCAGACAAACTAACTAAAATCAATATGTTGTCAGTGAACTAAGATATTAAGTGCGCACACAGAATTGAGTGAAGGTGCTCTGATTAATGTCGATATTCACATTAAAAATACACGCATAGGTAATATCTTTAGTATAGGTATACCCCAAGATGTATTCAATATATGGTGAATCTTATGTTTTGGTTGCTTTCAAATTAATTAAGATAGAAAGTGCCAAATTCATATTCAACAGTATGTAATACAGTTTAAATCTTGAAAATAGACTGTGGTGGACACAGTCGCTGCCTAAAAGGAAATTTTCAAATCAACTTGTAATGAACAAATCAGTTTAGTCCTTTCTACTTACAGTATTTTCAGTCTTGAACATTTTATTCTAAAAATATTAATCAAGCGAAGAGTTGACCACTTCACTCACTGTTTATTTTCGATGCGTAATTAAGTAATATATCATTTAACGGTAGAAACTATTTTATCCAAAAAGAAAGAAATATTTATTAAGATATTTATTTTTGTTAAGAGATAATTGGTTATATTACCCTATAAGACCGTATGGTAATTAAGAAGTGAAATTAAGCAAAAAAGATGCTGATTAAAATCTGCAGTTCCGATTATTACAATTGATATACTAACTTATAGTTAGTTTGTTTAACCATAAAACAGAAACTATGGTGCTTAAATATTTTTCCAATATTTATTCAACAATTGTTTATCGAAAAATTTAAAATCAAAATAAACAACATATAAAAGTAATTTTTTCTTTCAGAGTTGTAAAAAAAACAGCTTTAACTGTGTTTGAAACAAATTGGTATCACTTTTAAAATATGTTAAATGCTTTTTTTTGATTTTTTGTTATGTTGTGTACAATATGAAATATAAATATTTGTAAACATTAGAAATTAATTAATTTATATAAAAAAAAACAAAATTAATATTGGAAAGGCACTGGTTAGCATTTTTATCTTATATATTTCAACTAATTAATTTATTTATATATTTGAATTTATTAGTAAATGAAATGATAAATGAAGCTTTGTATTTATAAAACCATACCGACCAATATGGTTTTAACGGATGACTGGAATTTTGTAATATATTTCCAGTGAACATTTACACTAGGCTGATTTTTTAATTTGGTTGCACTAAAATTTAAGATGTAAACATTTTTGCGAGTAAAACCTAACTCTGAAGATTTTAAGAGCATTGTTGTGTTGTTGCTTCATATATTTACTTTCGTAAGTTGCGAGTATTTTTTTCTACTCTAATAGAAAAAATTACGGCTAATAATTAAAAAAAATAAAAACATAGTCTATGGATAGACAATATAAATGACAAAGTTGACAAAAAAATTAGCAATCATTCGATAGACCGTCAAATATTTTGTAATAAATAATGCGTGAATTTTTTTTTTCATTTAAAAACAAAAAAAATATTCATGAATAAGTAAAATATTTTCATTCAAATAAAAATTAAGAGAAAAAAATATTGAAAACAAACAGAAAATTTATGCTATTTTATGGTGAATGAATCTTTTTTTTTGTGTATTTTGTTTCAATAAAGTGAATTTCAAATTGGAAATTTAAAATAAATGACAGCCTTAAAAACGTTTACAAAAACGTCAAATAGATGATTTTTTGTTTGCTGTTTATTTGTTGTTTATTGGTTTTTGTTAAAAAGAAGGAAATCAATCGTTGTTTTCATATCTGTTTTTTTTTTTGTTTTGTTTGAGGATTGTCGATACACCATGTGCGTCACATTTTGTATCTGCAGGTTACGTATTCGTAACAAAAAACAGTAGACATCATCTGCTATCTTTTCTAACTACAAACTGACAACTGAAAACTGACAGTTTAACAGGCAGGCAGACAGACAGACGCATAAAAACACGCATAAGTAGATGACGTCACTTATGCCATACGTACTTCTAGAACCACGAAAAGAAAAGGTGGCAATGACACTTCTGTCAATCAGTGAAAAAATTAAAATTTATTTTTTTTTTGTTATTTTTGTTTTTATCTTTTTTTTCCATGTGCCATGAAGTACCTTTTGTGTTAAAAAGCTTGAGACGCTTTAATGTTTTCCTTATTTAATATTGTCCTATAAAAACAATTTATGGTATATATTACAACTGATATTATACATACATATATATATTTCAATACCATATATATATATTAAACATATAAGTATATTTATATGGTTATAAGACGTTTTTCTCTTTCAACAAAATGCGGTTTCTGCTGCTTATGACTAATTAAGTGTTCAACAAATATTTGCGGTCTTAATAAATGCATAAATAAATAAGCAACAGCATGAAATTGACGCAAGGGTCTCAGTAGTTTCCGACTGCAAGCACAGATACATTTGCCCATAAAGGCACGTGCATATGCCTATAATAAAGACTTAAACAGATACTCGTATTCATACAATAATGAACACGTAAGAAAAATCTTTTTTCTTTTTAGATAATATGACTATCTTCTCTTCATCTTAGTGCACTCATTACTTTGAGTAAATAAATCGTTGTTGATTTTGCACATTAATACAGTTCATTTAACTAATTTATAAATAAATATTAAGCATAAGATACAGCCGTCTAGTCAGCTACAATTAGATACACACATAATACTTGTATTCCCTATAAAAGAAGTTGTGTGCAGATTTATGAGATAAGCAACGAGATACAGGCGTACACCCTCAACATTTTGATATTTTAATGATAATGATAATGATGATAATGCTCTTTATTAAGTTGGAATATTTGCATTTCCTGTTTTTCACTGAATTCTTGTGTCGGGTTTGCTTTGTAGAGAACGTAATGTTAAGCAACGTTATAAAATGAAATAAGTACGGAAATCCTAAAGATAGACCGAGAAAAACACCTCTTGTTTATTACTAAATTCGTGAAATAACATCATAAATATTTCTTAAATTATGTCTAAAGTAATTTCAATTAAAACAAATAAAAGTTCTTAATGTCTGACTTGTGACTGTATTTATGTGTTACAATGCAAAAATTTTGGGAATAAATTTTTGTAATTATTTTTGCAGGTATAAAATACGCTTGAAATATACCAATTTTGGCATACGATTTTATATATTTCTTTTATGTGTGAAATATATCACTGATTTGGTCATAAGTTATGAAATAGCACAAAATATTTCAAGGTTAATATAATTTATAGGTATATACAATGTGCCAAGAAAATGTTTTCAACAAATTTTATTTATTTTTGATTTAAAGTCAATTATATAGGATAAAACTATTTTCTTAGAGACCTAAGAATTGACTCAGTGAAAAAGTATATCAAGGACAGAGCCCTAAAATTGTTCACAAAAATTGATACGTTGCCCAACCCCGCTCTAACAAACCTTAAGTCCACCTCAAGACGCACAGGAAGATATGCTGATCTACGGTCCGTCATCAGTTAGAAATTAAATAAATGATAATGATAGAATAGTTAAAGTTTTTGTGGGGCAGGGATAAGCCCCTCAGCCACAATAGAGTAGAAGGGCGAAATAGCACTTAACTCAAATCACAACAACAACAACAAAATTTGTATTTATTTTCGAATATTGCTAAATACTCATCATCAGTGGTTATTTTGGAAATATAAAATAATACTATGGGTTGAACTTATACCCTAGAAATTTGAAGCTCGAAGTCATTGTTAATCAGCCCATTGTCGAAAAGCTATATTTGACTTGTATCTTTTAATTAATAGATTTTTATTAATTTGCTGTTAAAGATAATTGACAAATTCACTTGCTGTGTTATATTAGAACGAAATTTTCAACCGGCTATAAAATTATTGAATTAATTGAATTAATTAATTATAGTGTTTTTTTTTTTGAGTAGTTAAATTTAAGTACTATTTTTTATATAGAGGACATAATATAGAGAAGTTATGCTCAACATTATTTGATTCTTATTTTTAATTACTTAAATATTTAATAGTTAATTTATTGGCAAATTAAAGGGGTAGGGTAGACTCGTTTCATCCTTGGTAGTGTAATCTAAAGATAATGCATTGCAAAAATATTGTTGAATGAAATATTTTCTAGTATATGCCACTACTCTATTGTCAAAATCTGTGTAACGAAACTAAGATAATTGAAATGAAAGCGAAACAGCTTTAAAGGGTACCCCTTCATTTGATAATTTATTTACTATTTACTTATTAACCTAAATAACATTATTGAAAAAGGGTAATGTAAATTGTATTTCTTTAGATATGTGTAAACAAATTTGATGTTATGTAGCATTTTGACTCATTTCTAATAATAGCCGTATTAGGTGCACATTTTGATATTTATTATTGAACGACAAACTTGACGAAGCACACAAAACATCGTCATCGTGGTCAAATTTAAATCGAAATTTCTCTTTTGTTTTATACTCGATTTTTAAATTTATATTAAAAACAGTAATTTCAAATTTGACGTGACCATGATTCTCTGTTTAGCATGACCCTTATACAGACAATCATATGGCGAATGACCATCATATAACAATTGTCAAGTTTCTACCCCTACTCCTACTATTTTAGTCCGTTTTTCATGCCTAAATTTAAAAAATAAAATATTTATATTTGCTCCTAATAGGCACAAATTCTAACATTTGTAACTGAGTAACAATGTTTTGATCTAAGTAACGAAACACCTAAAACAGTTTTTCCTCTTTCTTTCACTTTAAATTTTTTATATATTAAAATAGAGATGGATAACTTTTTAAAATTCACTTTGCAATTGATATAATGTCAATCACATATATCCAATCTTCACCTGTTTATATTCATAAAAACATTCAATTCAAAATTTCTACGAATATTTTGTAATGAAATATTTAGTTCAGAAAAAATATAGAAACTGGTATAAGTTACTATTTAATTTATTTTACTGTATAGATATTATATACTGAGTTTATGTGCAAACATTTAACATACCAGTAGCCCCTAAATTGGAAATTACCACAGGAATTGTTTTTACTTAATATTTCATATTTATTAAACATTGCATCAATATCAACATTTAATAGAGTAGTTATAGATGCAGATATAGACTTTTAAAACTAAATTAAATGAGAATTATAAATATTATATTCATATATTATTACTATTATATTCATTTTATTAATTTTATATATACACAATTGTATAATATATAAAACAAGAGTACTGAAAGTAAAATTAATTAGAAAGCAAAGACGAAAGTTTAATACACCCAATATAAAATAAGGTCTCCAGTATTTTAAATATTATATTGTTTAATTTACATATTTAAAGTAAAGATCAAAAGTTAGCATTAATAGGTTTAATACAGATAATTTTATAATTGCAATTGATTTGTTGATGGTTTTAAATTTAGTTACTCGTATTGGTGTTGAATTAAATATTATTGAATATTATTATAACCATATAAGTGTTATATGATAAAGTCAAACAATTTTTTTTATTCATTATAAAATTTCTTCTGTATAATTTACAAATGGTCGGTATGAAAATATCTATTTTAATAAACGTCTTGACAAGCACATTACCAACCCTGAGACACAGTTCGAATAGATAGAATATAGACGGATTTTTAATCTATGACTTTTTGGTGACTATCTGGAAGAACCGGTGTTCCTTCTAAAAAGTTTAGAATAATAAATTCGATAATTTTGCTAAATTTTAGTTTGCTGTCAATTAATTTTAGTTTTAAGTGAAGTAAAAAAATAAAATAAAGAAAATAAAATAAAATAAAAAAATAAAATAAAATAAACAAAATAAAATAAAATAAAATAAACAAAATAAAATAAAATAAATTAGTATACAATAACAAACAAAAGTCCATAAAAAAGTAAATAAATAAATATTAATCAATATTGAGTGAAATGATTGTTATAGTTCCTTGTGCCTTATATATCTTGTCTTTGTTCCATTTCTATTTGACATAGTAACATTTATGCATCCTATAACTCTTAAACTGACAATGTGTGATATCTATCATACAAATGCAAAAAGGACTTCGCGACTAGATTATTTCATTAATATAATTACTTGAATAAATGCTTTATTATAATTATTATTTTTTAATATTTACAACAAATGTTGCAAATCCGGTGATTCCAAAGAATATGCAACCTTATTCTATGGGCTTGTATCATTCAAATAAATATAGAGGAAATACAAAAAGTAAAACTGGCTGGTTCACGCACAGTCTCTGAACACCGAATAATTAATTTGCTAAACAGACATTTTAGTGGAATCCAAGAGTCTACTAAGACCTAGAGAAAAATAATTAAACTGAGGTTAAAATATGCAGGGCACAAGCTCAGCTTTAAATTGATTAGAGAAGTAATACGCAGTACCTATGTCTCTATGCAAAATGTACAGTCTAGAATAATGATGATAAAGAATATTTTTCCAAAATCTGAATTTTCGATCTTTTTTTTTTGTTTAGATAGATGTGATAATGTGTAAAGTATTTTTCTCATCAAATTCGTACAAGAACTTATTTATTTAACTTTTCTCACTGAAATTGTGTAAAAGTTTCATGAGATTTTATATTAGTAATGAAACACAATACGAGTCTTTTTTAGTTTCAAATGTTCAACTAATCATCAATGGATTTAAAGTTTTTTTACCTTGAAAAGTTAAGTTTTTTCTTTTAAATAAATATTTTATAATCTTCAGCTGATATTTCTTTTCAACAAAGTCAATAAATGACTAAGCGTTAAGAAAAGTTAAATAAAAGTTTTCAAATGCAATAATTGCGAACAAATATCCTTGCCGAAATACCTTGAAATTGTTATCTGAATTATTTTATTTGCTATACTCGTACATAAATATTTGTTGTTTTTGTTTGCAAATGGTATTTGACAAAATTTTTTTAAAAAAAATATCTTGTTCAATAAAGAGACTTACAATAATCCAGTATATAAACTGAAAGCATAATTGAAAATTTACTTAATCGCACTTAAAGAAATGGTGGTACAAAAAAAAAAAAAGAAATTTATCTTAGCAGTAGAACTGACCCATTTTTTTCAACATTAAATTGAGCTTAACAATCTGAAGTTTATCAAAATTTCTAATAGAATTTGTTTTTGTTATAAAAAATATTATTTTGCAGTTCATTGCACAGGTTGAGGAAGGTTAAACTCAACCACGCAATACTCGTACACCCACAAATTACATAGAAATCCAGCAAAGATTTTGATATGCGACTTAATTTTTCTAAATTATGCCTGGCAATGTCTGAGAAATTTGCCTTGTAAATGATTGTAAATGCAAGGAAAACAAATCCGGGGAATATGCCAAGGAAAAATGTAAATATTTCACTAAAACAATAAAATATTTTCTTCGATAATTGTGCAACACACCATGCCCTAAATGAGGCGTGAAAATTGAATACAAACAGCCAAACAGCTGAAGTTGAAGGCGGCAATAGTCCAAGATTTTACTTAAAGTAGATTGCGTGCCATTTTTGTACCAGGGAATCGACCAAAAAGGTAAAGTCGATTTGGAATTTCTAAAAATTGGACTGTAGCAGTAAAGACACAAAAAAAAAAAAAAGAAAAGAGAAAAAAAAATTAATGTAAATGTTGAAAATATATTCAAAATTCTTTTTTTTTTTATTTTGTAACTTTTTTTATTTGTTATACTAATGAGCTTGTTATCAGCATTACAAGCATAAAAACAATAAAAATAATCAGAAAAGTTTTGCTTTTACATGGCAACTTGGTGAGCTTTTATTTTTATGCTGGATAAGATATGCAATTTGACTGAGAATTTCCATTATTATTATTAAAGGTTGTTTTCTTTTTTGTTTTTAACAAATACTCAAAATATAAATAAATTTATGAAAAGTAGAATGCAATTGAAAGACAAAATTACAATAAAATCAGAGTAAAATATTGCTATTTTGTCCTTATTTGATTTGAGAAGTTGCTTTGAATTGTTCTAAATTTAACATTTTTAGAAAATTTTTGAATAATTGTAGTTTCAGAATTAAAACTTATGGTTTGCATTAAAGTTAACATGATATTAAAGTAAAAATATTTTCTCAACAAAATATCAACAAAGTATATTAAATATAAAATTTTATTTGTACAAGACAAGAAGACAAAACTGTTTGATAATTTGACTGATAGCTACTCTTTTCTCTCAAAAATGTAAAAATAAAATAAATAGTTTATAATATAAGTTGTATAGTCTTACTACAATTAGCAGTAATTGTATAATATAATATATCTTTGTATCTGGAGTTTTTTTAGCGGTAAAAGAACTTAAAATGATAATACAAGACAGAAATATTGTTAGAATGAAACATTTTTTATTATAAACTGTTAGATACTTTCATAATATTTATTTTTCGAATATGACTTCGTCGCTTAACATCGTCCCATAAAAGAAAATCGTTAAAATAGGCGTTAATTGTACGAACGAGGGGACCAATTGACAAGATCACTTCTGAAAATAAAATTGTTACCAAATTGATTGAGCATTTAATCGATTGTTAAGCGTACTGTATGGTAAATTGCACTGTCTTATTAACAAACTAAAATTTATTCAACATTCACCATTCACCGTAAGGTCAGTTTCTTTTTCATTTTGAAAAAAAAAAATAAGGACTGATGTTACTGCCAGAGTGCACCAGTTTGACACCAGTTTGAGGACTACCTCTTGTGAATGCCTAAATGCTGTAATATTATAAAATTTAAAAAAATAAACCAGGCACATTTTCACGAAATTGGTTGTTTTTATTGCTTTAAGTTTTTTCTCTAAATTTTATTGTTTTTAAAATTAGTTAATTAATTTCTTGCAATTTCGTTAAATATTTAAAAAATACTTGATAAACATTTTAAAACTTAATTTAATGTCAAGAACTCATCAATTAAAGCGTTCTGACTCGAGTACACTTTGACTTTGAACTTTTGCCAGAAATAAAAACAACAACAACAAATTATTTAATTGGTCACTTAAGCGGGCGTTACTAAGCGATACTTGCTCCGTTCTCGCCTGTGAAAATATGCTTAATTAGTAACAAAATCAACTGCCAAAATAAAAGTCTTAAATATTTAAAATAAAAGTTTGTAGGGATTTAATAAAACAGTATAAAAGCACTGAGAAGTGATTGTATGGAAAAAAACTTTCCATTTTTAAACTTTGCAGACGAAAAAAAATCGCAATTCAAAAGAAAGTTACTACGAAGTGGTTGGTGGAACATTTTATCAACAGACAGGAGCGATGGGACCCCGAGCTGTTACTGTAACCAAAACTGAGAAGCGAGCGAACTCAAGTTATAACTGAAATTATAGAAACCTAAGCTGCGAAAGCACATCGGAGTAGATATTTCATTAAAAAACTCTTAAACTTGCTTGAAAGCGTGAAAAATGAATGCAATTTACTGTGCAACCAAATCCGACGAAAGAATAAATGGAGCCACCAAGTTTTTCGAACTTTTTCACGGGATTATGGAAACTGGAAAAAATTTTTAACATTGCGAGTTAATATTCAAATAACGTAAATTTTAAATTATCTTTCAAAAAAAAAAAATTATATTTTAAATATCTGCAACAAGTATTATTCGTTTTGTTCTCATTGCAACAATTATACTTTAATGATATTTTATTTAATTAATTAGCATTTAAATTTTAATTTAAAATGTATAAATTATTGGGTATGAAATGTGTCGCTGCAGAAATTATGAAAATCTTATGCAGAATGGATTTTTCTGCTGTTTGAATTCTTGGATTTTATTTAAAATTTTATTAAAGTTGATTTTCAAGTAGATAATGTTTTTCTATAATTTTTTTTTATTTTTTGATATTTTTATACTTTGGCAAAAATATTAAAAATATAAATAAAATTAAATTATTCAATTTTAAAATAGAAGATAAAAAGGAATATTTTAAATGAAAGCACTGCAATTACAGCATTAAAATGTCTCTTCGTTAATTTCATTCTAATTTAATTTTTTTTAATTATTTTTTTTTTTTTTGAAAATACAAACATATACATCTTCGAATGTAGATATATATGTGTATATATATATGAAATTTCTTATATTTGCTAAAAATACTTTAGAAATATGTTGAGTTTTAAAAATTTTAATTTAAAACTGAACATGTGTGATTTAAAAATTTATTTTTAAATTAAAAAAAAAAAATTTTAAAAAGAATAAACGCAAGTGAATTGTTGGTGTCGAATGGGAACGACCCACCGGCATGAAAAGGCGGCGACACTATGATGTCTTTTTTTTGTTTTGTTTTTGGTTTTTCTAAAAAAGATTGACTTATTTTTTGAGGAAAATACATATATATATATATTTTATTTATTTTTTTCTTTATAAAAATAAGACACAAATAAACATCGTAAAATGGATAAACAATTTGGTTAGAGATCGAAGTTCAATCAAAACAAATTCAAACAAAACAGTAAAAGTTTTTGTAGTTGCAAAAAAGATACAGATACTATTGTTTATTGTATTTGTATTTGTAATTTACACAAAAAACATATATAGTTGCTTTGTTCGATTGTAAAATGTGTAGTTAATTAGGTGCAGTTAATGATGTAACGCAACCTAAAAAGTAACCATAGTAAGAGAAGCCAGTATTTTATATGATTGAATACTGTAAAGGTTCCCGATCAAAAATACACTGAATTGAGTAAATTAAATTAATTGAAATTAACCTAATAAAGGTATACATATTTTTTTTTTATTAGATTGGGTATAATGATTAGTCGCCTTTAACTGTTCGTATTTGTATCATATAATCTCTTTTGTAGAATAGAATAGAATAACTTTTGTACTATTATTCAACTATGTTACTTATATTAGGATATAAGTATCGTAATACTTATATTAAGATATTAGTATACTAATATTTATATCAGGATATTACTATCCTAATACTTACGTTAGGATATAATTATCTTAATATTTGTATTATGTTATAAGTATCCTAAACGGAAATAGAATGCTTGATTTTCTTTATTCTTGTTTACGAAACTAAAGATGTACTTCCTTTAGGAGTTATTAATTTCAGATAAAACAGATAAAGAAGAAGAACATTGTCCAGAGACATCACCTAGCAGACTGAGACAATATTCTGTCTTCATAGGTTGGTGAAGGTGAATCTATAAAAGCTTAGTGACATGCTATCTTCCATTTTGTCTTTATAAACAATTTTAATTTTATTTGATATTGACATCTAAAAACTACACTTATGTATTTGATACCGAGCTAAAAATTCAACATTAAAAACACTTTAATATTTAACACTGACTTATAAAAAGGTTCGTCATCACTACCATAGGTAGATGAATTATATTGAGATATAAACGTAGTTTCCTAAATCTCATCAGAAAATCCATCATAAGCGGTAACTTTATTCTACTAAAGAAAAGCGGCTTTTGGTATATAGTATCAAAATATAAGTACTTTGAACTATTAACGAAACATATATATCTGATATGCTGATATCGAGATCTTTTGTCCTATATATTACAGTAATTTGTCTACAAGCAAAACATAAAAAACCCTATTGATCTTAGTCGCAAATCAAATAGGTAAAATTAAGCCCACAGCAATTACAAGATTTATAAATAGTCTAGAATTGTTTTAGTTGGGCCTTTAGGCGCACAATAGATCTTTTAGGTCGTGGTGCATTCATAGCCTATTATTTAATAATAATAGTGTTCAATAGTCATCTTCAGGGTATTAAAAATATAATAAGAATTAAAACGAATGGAACTTAATTGAAGGGTACATAGTAATATGTTACACTATAGGTTGTAATGGAAACGATGAAAATATAGTGTAGTTTGCGTACTACGACGGCGGTTTGATAAGTCAGTGACTTTTTGAATTTCCCGCGAAGTTACTCCAAATGCAACAGTGCTGCCGTCAGCTGTAATCTAACAGTGGGCAACTTTCTAATTTTGAGCAAGCTACGTCGTTCAGATGGTGTTTGATAGTCGTTCAAAGCAGAAAACCCCATGAGTTTTTACGAAAATGGAAAAAAATGAATTTCGTGTGCTGATTAGGCATTACTGGCCAAAATCCACGAAACAAACGCGTATTTTGAGTGCGTATTTTGACAAAACCTATTATTTGTAGGGAATAAGAAAATTAGAAAAATGCTGGACTAAATGTATCGAGCTAAAAGGTGATTATGTAGAAAAATAAAATGTTTATTTGCTGAATAAAATATGTTTTATTCAAAAAGTCACTGACTTATCAAACCGCCCTAGTATATTATGAAACATTTCTACATCTTCCTTTTTTACTTTCAGATTTTTTTCCATGTTTTGGATTTCTTTAGATATCCAAAATATTTTTTTTGAAAAATAAAAACATTAGTAGTGTTATTTTAACTTTTTTTTAAATTGAAGAGTGTGACTATTGACAATTTATTAAAACTCTTCACCTTCAATAGTAGCTCAAGGAAGTAAGACTAAAAAAAAAATCTACAGAAGCATGAATTATGATTTTTGTAATATTTTGCTATTTTATGTTTTTGATCATTAATCAATTTATATGTGTTACATTTTTTTTTTTTTAAATATATTTTTAATATTCCATTCACCGTAATTTGGGCCACTGAACATGATGTCAGTGCTGTTATTGAGTATTTTTTTATAAACTATTGGATTTATATGTTTTCGAATTAAGTTCACAGATGTTCATCGCAACCATAAATCAAAACAAATCAAATTAAGAGGCGTGTAGGGGACAATTTGGCTTGGAAAATTGTTTCATTTTCGTTTTCAATGCTGTGGTCAGGCCAAAGCCAGATAAATTTTTAATATGCAGTTCACGAGGCAATTAAAAATGTTTCCTTTTGTTTTTGATTTAATAATTTAAATGCAGCAATAAATGTTCTTGTGCCATTGTTTATTGCAGTTCTGTGACAACATATGTAAATTCTCACACTGATTTTTAATAAAAAATAAAAACAAAAATGAAAAACAAAAGAATGAATGCTCATATATATATATATATACACTATATAAATATACAAACTAAACAATCATTATAGGTATGAATAAAATATTTATGAATAAAAAAATAACAATATTCAAACAGAAAATAAAAACTAAAAAAAGTCAATGAGTTTTTAATGTGACATTTCGATGGAAAGGGAAAATTCAATTAAATTGTGAAGAAAAAATTGAGCGCAGATACTTTCAATTGCATGAACTGAGTGAGGCTGAGGAAGGGCATTTTGTGGTTTTCTGTTATTTATTTTGCTATTGGTTTTGGGTTAAGAACTTAATTCATAATTACACGTTCTTCAGTTGTTGGCGAAATTATTTAAATTGTTTGCAGTTGCTGTGTATCGCGGTTGCGTGGGCGTGCGGTCGTGCGTTTGAATGTGTATGAAGGCATGTAAATCACAATTTGTTAATTACATTTTTATTTCGGCGTCAAGTCTCGAACTCAAATGGACGTTAATTAATTGATGCTTTCAAATTGACACAAAATTTTACAACAAAAAAGGCAAAAATTAAATTTATTTAAAAGATTCGTTTTTCACTTTGGGAAAAACTGTAATTGTTACTTTAAGCCAAACACGCGCGTCTGATGGCATTATTTGGTCACACATATTTTAGCACTACACACAAATTATTTTATAAACTGTGTAATTTTTAAATTAAAAATAATAAAAACATTTCCCTCTATATGCCTTCGTACAGAGCATAATAGACCAACAACAAGACTAAGGCAATCACACGTATAAAAATTTTGCAAATTGCAAAATGTGAGTATTTGTCACAGGTTCGCCTTTGCTGTGGTATCTGTTGGATACGACATCATTATAACCGACATCACACAGGTTTTATCTTTTTTCTGTTTAACTTTTTTTATTGTTTAATTTAATTTTTTTTTGTTTTATATTTCTTTGTTTACCACAAAATACCAATTTGCGTCATCAATGCGGAAAATGCCGCAATCAATAACAGTAGTTGTTTAAATTCACACGCGGCAGGTTGCACTATGCAAACGAATTTGTGGCCGATTCGTGGCAATGTAAATGTAACTGCTAAAACAGCAGATGGAAGGGCATATGTAAAAGCATCGCAACCGCAAAATGCATCAACACAAAAACACAACTCCGTAAAGTTGAAATTTAAATTCTTTTAGCGGTTTTCACTTCGCTAAAGTTCGAAAATTTTAGTTGTGAATCAAAAACGCGCGCACAGCTTTGAATTCGACATCAAACTAATATTCACTTTGCTATGAGCACCTTCAATTACGCGAGATACATTTTGTATCTGTGTATCTGCAGCTAACGTTTCTGCTGCTGCTGCTGCTGCTGCTTCGACTTCAGCTTCTGTTATTGTTACTGCGGGTGGTGTTCTTATCTGGCATGTATCTGAGTGTCTATCGTGCACAGATCGTTGTGATCATGCGACGCGATTGACACAGCGCCAACATTCACCACAATATCGTAACGCGACAAAAAGGTGAGATTCTTTAGTGCGGATACGTCATCAAATATATCTGCACATATTTTTGTGTTAATTTATGTGTTAAAGCTCAAGACAAAAATGGTTTTTACATACTAAAGAAAGATTTATTGAGATGATTGAGATTGAGATCAAATTAATTCTTTAATGAGTTGCACGCTTATCTTAAGCAGTTTTTAAATTTTGTACTTCCAGTAAATAAGTGCAAAAAGCCATATTGGAATTTAGTTCTACTTTATGTAACCATAAATTCAGCATTATATTTTTATCTTGATACTTGATAAAGGGTTGTTTAGCTATCTATTTAATGAATTGAAATTTTGTATGCTTATACATAAAAAGTACTGTACAATTTTTAAAGCATATCATTTTGTTTAACTTTAAATTAAAAAAAAAATTAATAAAAAGACAAGAAAACTTGTTTACTTTAAAATTGTTGTGGTTGAAAAAATAAAAAAAAAATACTAAAAAGATCTAGATGTGCTAAAGATATAAATGGAAATTATAGTACCCGTAATAAACAACTTAAAAGGCTTAGCAACTATATAAATCCACTAGGGTTTATACTGAGGATTTTCAAAGATTTAAGAGACTAAACATATCGAATCTTTTCTTCAGAATCTTTTCTTCAGCATTGAATAAATTTAAATAGTTACTAAATTATATGTAACATAATGAAAAATACTAAAAAAAAATCTAAAAGGGGTAGATGTGCTAAAGATGTAAATTAAATTAAATAAAATGACGAAATGGTCGTTATAAATAACTTAATAGAATTAGCAATTACATACATAAAAATCCATTGAACTTTATAGTTAAGATTTTCAAAGACTTAAAGGACTATACATATCGGATCTCTTATCAAATATTATTAAATTCAATCACAATAAACTATAAACTTCACTAGATTCAAATAGTTACCAAATAATATACAACATAATTAAAAATGTATTTAGTGAACGAATAAAGCACCTTAATTTAAGTCAATATTTTAATTAATATATTTATTATTAAAGTTAATTATTTTTGTCGAAAGCCACGCTTCTTATGCCGACAAAAAAGCTATTTTTAAAAATTAGAAAGATTCGAATACCAAAGTAAAGACAAGAACAAAAATTTTGTTAATTTATTAAAATTTGACGAACCATTGATTCTTTATATAACATATGAATTATGAATATTAATATTTTAATAATTTTATTTATTATTTACATAACATATAAAATTAATAAGAAAAACGTAACAAAAAATGTAGACTAATGATAAATGTGAGATTTGAAATGAAGATCTGTACAAAAGCTTAACTATACAACTAAATGGACTAGTAAACGACGGTTGGACGAAATTCCTTTAACTAAATAAGTGTTTGATTTAGTGACAGAACATTCGTATTTTTTTTACTAAAAAATAAGGTGGCAAATGATTTGACGTCCCTTGGTACGACCAACTCTCGACGATAAACTGTCTGGTAGATGCTATTGCAACTTACCAACTGTAAGTTGCAATTAGAGTATAGCTTTAAATAATATTCAATTATCTTAGCTCTTTTTTAAGGTACAGAGGGTGTTACGAGTTGAAGTTTTCTTAGAAAGACTTTTTTTCTCGGTACGACAACTCAGTTAAAATTAATAATGAAGTCCCGGCTTATAGTTTTTCTATATCCCAGAACAAAAAATAACTTAAGTCAGTTAATTACGAAGCACCCTATATATTTAAGCAATTTGAATATAAATTATATTATTTTAATTATGCCTATGTATCCTACAAAGATAAATAAATGGAAAAAAACGACAACAGGTATATTTTTTACTTAGTTCTGTCACACTAGACTGACTCAGCTTCTTATTTTTTTGAATATTTGTATGCTTAGTTTTGGATTCACTTTATTCTTTTATTCTATTTCTTTATAAAAAAAAAAAAAACTAATTTTCATTATTCCGGCAAACTGAATTCCGGCTGACTGCCTCAGCTTTTGAACTCTTCATTTTTAATTATATTAAAAGTTCACATAATACTAATACATTTTTGTCGATTTATTTTTAAGTCTTTAATTAAATTAAAAAAAAATCTTTTGTTTTTATTTATTCAATAGATTACAAATATATCTAGCTATAATATTTAACTGCCAAATACGTCACTAAATAAAAAAATTTAAATGTCACGGTGTGATTCAACTTGAGATTGTTTCTGTACTAAATCAGAAACAGTGTATTAGTATGCCTTTTTAATGAGCTTAGCTTTCATTAAAGTTGTGCAATAAAGTTCTACAAAACACATCAGTCAAATGCGAAATCTAAGTCAGATTGAAGTGCTTAAAATATTGTAGCTACTCAAAAATTTATTTTATTTTATTCCACCACAATATTTTTGTTTTAATTAGAATTTTTAGGTTTTTTTTTGTGACTGTAATGAGTAATGATATAATTTAATTAATGTGGGAAACCACACAACAAGTGAATGAATCTTTTAATAAAATAAAACTTATAAACATAAATAAACAAACACGTTTTTATTCACTATATATTATAAAAAAAAACGTATTAGATTTTTTATATACTTTGCTTTCTATAAAATTAGTATAAAAAAAAATTAGTTTAATAAAGCCTTGAAAATATTATTAAGTTTCAGAAGTAACAGTGATTTAGGGGAAGAGAATGTTAAACCTCAATTAACACGTGTAAAAATGTTTTTCAAACCTCAGTTATTTGATTTAAAAATAAATTATGTTAAATTATTGTAAATTCATAGATATTATATATAATCGGAGATTGTTAAAGGTCATATCAAATTCTGCAAGATATTTCTAATGCAGTTAGAAAATATCAGAAACATCATATCATATTTATTCTAGTCCAATGTGACAGGAAGAATTGATTAGAGATATATCTCTGTCTAATTTCCTGACTACCAGTGTGTCCATCTATTTGCTCTAATCATATCGGATACTGTTAGTGGGTAAACTAGTTTTAGAGTTTCTGAAATAATCAAATGCACATTTTTTTCAAAACTCTTTTATGAATCTAAGCATTTTAATTTAATAAAAAGCCTAAAAGCCTAATTTTCCACAAACAAAATTATCGTTTGTTACGAATGGGGCAGTGACTGTCGATAAACGATTGAATTCATATAAAGTCATTGTATGGGTAGAATTTAGTCAGAAGGTGTGATGGACCTACGCTTATCAAGAAATGATGAGTGATATTGAATTAAATCACAGTAAATTATAATATTCTATAAAATTAAATAAATAGAAACACTTAACTGATTTTGTGGGCTCCCGATATTTAAGTTAACATTTTATAAAATGTATATTTTATATAGATAATAGATATATTTTATTTATATATATATATCACAACAAAACAAAAAACATTTATTGAAAATAATGAAAAAAGTACAGTAAGAACAAAAGTAACTGTTGTTAATATTGAGCTGTAAAAGCTATACCATAACATTTAAATAGTAATAGGCGAATGCATAAATACGGTTCAACTAAAAACAAGTCTAATTTAGTGAACATTCGAATATTCGATGCATGAATCTGGTGAGAAATTATCTGACAACTGATCCAAATTCGATTCGACTAAATAATATATATTTTGTTCAAGTGACAAGTTTGTGGCATAAATTATCAATTTTAATCGCTACAGAACTCTGAACTTCAGTCCATTAACAGACATAGCGGTATAATGCTCTGATAATAATTCCAGTTGAAACCATTACATTTGGATATAGTTTCCTCCTTGGGAAAAAGCAAGATCTATCTAACACCTCTATTGTTATTTGGATTACAGCAACTGGTTGGAAAATCCAACTCTACATCGAACGAAAGTAAATGAATACAGTCATTATCATTATAAATTTGGGTTTTAAACATAACCACTACAATATTTCCAACTTCCATTGTTCAGAACAACCTTTTGTGGTACTAGATATACATCCCCAGTTACGTGATCCAAGAGAAACTTACTCACTCCTATTAACAGTGTCGTCTGTCGCCTGTCACGACAAGTGTGCTTTTCCACGAGAATATCTTAACTATATAATCAGAATATCACCAATATCTGATATTGGTGCGGTGTGAATTTATATTTATGGATGTGGAAAATATGTGGTTCCACCAACACATTACCACAAGCCATAGAACATATCCTCTTCGAGACTTTTTTGTAAGGTTAAGCAAAAAATTGTGGGTAAACTCTCAAGCATTCCTTAAGGTACTTCATCAAGCTTTAAGAACAAGCATCCCTTTAGTTATGTCCATATTATTGCTAACTATCTGTCGATTCGACGCTTTCACAACTATTAACCTAGCATTATTGCCAGCTATATGTCAATAAGTCAGAGAAGAAGTCAGAGTCTTACCTTCTGGTAAGACTTTAACAATACATTGAAATAATAATATAATAAAAATTTTAGTCACAAGTGTTTTTGTTTTTAGGTTTACTTTTAGATAACCCCAACGGATACGTCAGTGATTTGATTCTATTAAATTGGCAACAACAAAGTTAATCGAAATTGCTTTTATGTCTAATTAACTGATATATCTATTATAAATCAACTTCCTTGCTAAATAAATGATCTCAGCAGATAATTGTCTGCTTAAACTCAAACTTGTCTGCTCTAACCTTTGTACTGTACAAGTAAGTAATCAGCAAAAAATTTTGATAAATTGAACTAAGTTTTCTGTTTATACGAATAGGAAACATTTTTCACTCGCAATATAAATGATTCGGTTTCTTGTTCTACATTGTAATTAATTACTTGCAGTTCAAAGGAAAAATGCTATATCGTATAAATATAAAACAAAAACTAAAAACAGTGTTAAAAGATGATAGATGCAATACATCATTTACACCTGCTGCATACCGAGATTCCATTCAAAAAAAAAAAACAATGCCAAGAAGATATTGCAAATAATTGTGCAATTACAAGTGATTTTTCCTGGCACGTGCACACGTGCTGCGTTACTCAGCCTGTTACTCAGGCTTCAGATTGCCTACTTACAGATACTTTCACGCTTTTACTATTTTCTATTCTATTTTCTATTCTATTTTCTATTCTATTTTCTATTCTATTTTCTATTTTTAAAACTGACACAACTAAAATTGCACGAATCAATGAACTTTTCTAATATGAAAATAAACAAGTTCCAAGTAAAGAATAAACAATTTCAAATGCTGCTTACAGAAAGTGCGTAAATACAACGTAAATGACTTACAACAAAAAGATACATTCTGGAAATAGCAAGGAAAAAAATAAAGAAAATAAAAATATAAAAAAGATAAAAAACTGCAAAATTCAAAATTGAGAAATCACGTCTTTTTTCGTTTTGTTTACATTTTTCTGGTAGAAAGAAAATTTGCAGAGTGGATTTGTGGAAACTTGGCTGCGGGGGAAGCACCGCAAACTGCACGCCATTTTCCAGCGTCAAAATAAAGAAAAATTTACATTCGCTAAATAAATAAAAGGTCAAATTCAGACGTAATCAAGATTTTAACGATGGGTAAATGGAGAATGGAAATGGTGAATTGTTAACGGTAACAAAATTGCTAATAAAGATAAAGAATCTGTGTAAATAAGTTCAAATATTTGTGATTCATAAGTGCATATCGTAAGTTGTAAATTGCAAAAAGATACGCGCTTTTATTACATTTCTGTTGATTGCTTTCAGAGTTCTTAACATTTTTTTTTGTCTTAAAAATACCTTTTTTTATTCATCTTTTTTCTTTTTTTTTTTTTGTCATTTGTCTGTTGTGACTTGTAATTGAGATTGTATCTCTTAACTGGTATAATGGACTTCAGTGTGAGATAAAATCTTATTTATGCATGTCAAGCAGAGTAAATAAGTTTTTTACTCTTAAATTATACTTAAATCATATTCAAATATGCTTATTTATAAAAATTTATATTTATTTATTAATAATTTTATATTAAAAGTAGATTTGTAAAACTAAATCGTTTTAAACTGTCATAATTTACGATTAATAAATAATGGCATTAACTAAAAGATTTCCATTACTATTTACGTATGCAGAATTAACGTACGTATTTGTAATAATGTGATTTTATTAATTATTACAATAAATATAATTTTTTATTACATAAAGACAGTACTGTTTAAAGCATGTTATGTATAATAATTGTTATTCCATTTTATACTATTTTATATATAAATAATTTAGTGCCGTAATGACTAGAAATCTATTCTTACATTAAGTTTTCATATTGAAGAATATATAAATATATATATATCTATAATAAAACTGGATTGTCTCGTTTTGATTGACTCCTATAGCATTGAATAGCTAAAGATCTTAACAATTCAAATCTCCAAAAATCGTGACAAATAAACTCTCTTTGATTTTGACTGTAATAAAGCAATTCTTTTAAGCAAAAGAAGGAATATAAAAAGTGAACTAGGATCACTATTTACATTTTGACTCTATTAATGAAAAAATACTAAATACTAATTTTCTCGAATATTCTCCTTTATTCTTAATTCAATTTTGTATGCGTTCGAACCATTTGTCAAAGCATTTTATAAAATCTTCTTCAGACAACTCCAAAACATGGTTTTTAAATGCAGTAACGGATTTTTCCGCCGACAAAAATTGTTGTTCAACCAATTTACTCTTACGTTCGGGAATAAAAAGAAGTCATTGGTTGCTAAATCAGGATTGTATGGCGTTTGACCCATTAATTCGATTTTTTGAATGTTCAAACAATCGGTTGTTAGACGAGATGTAACATATGCGCACTCGCATTGTCTTGATGAAGAATGATACGACTACGCTTGTTTGTTTTCTGTATTCTCTCGCGTTAATTCCATTTTTTCGCGAACAATTAATTTACAAATCACTTAAAATAACACAAATAACGCTTTTTTGACAAAAAGTCTAAGGTAGGTTATGTTTAATAATGTCAAACTTCTATATGGAAACGTCGGATGACATCTGACAATAACCAGTGTTGCCAGGGATCAAAATATAAATATTGACTCCCGTAACACTGCAGCAAATATTAAGTAAATATACTGAGAATACTTTTGTTTTTATAACGACTTTTAATAATTAAATAATGAATATAAAAATAAAAAATAAAAATATTTTATACCATTTATTACAATAATAGATGATGATAGATGATAGATGATGCCACGGATTCAGACTACCTATGTCCTCGGTTACTATGCGACAATAACTTCGCCACCAAAATTCCTTCAAGAGGGGATTGGAAGGCGGGATTGCTTACAACTCCAGGAAAGATAGTGATCTACACCGACGGGTCTAAAATGGATGAGGGCGTTGGAGCCGGAATCTTTTCTACGGACCTAATGATTAGTAAATCATACCACCCTTTAGATTCTACCTCAATATTTCAGGCTGAAGTTTTTGCCATCCTTAGGGCAATTGTTCTTGCTTTAAATATGTGCCTTCACGGAAAAGAGGTCTGCATTCTAACTGACAGTCAGGCAGCTATTAAAGCTTTATCAGCAGTCTGTCTGTCATCAAGATTAGTAGAAGAATGTAAGGAAATTAACAGTGAACTAAGTGAGAGGTCCAAGGTTACTCTAGTATGGGTTCCCGGGCATTCTAATATTGTGGGAAATGAGCGCGCTGACGAGCTTACTAGGCTAGGCGCCTCTTCCACGGATACCCCTATTTCGATCCCTGCCCCTGTCAGCTACGGGCGTAGGCTGATTTGTGACCATTTTTTGCGACAGGCAGTGAGTGGACCCTTACTGTCTCAGCATCCAGGTCAAGGGCTACTTGGCCCATCTATTCCAAATATAGAACCTCTGACTTAATCTGTAGAAACAAATCTGAGGTTTCTAAGCTAATATCTGTCGTTAAGGGTCACTGGTCCATAGGACGGCATGGAGCTAGACTTGGCCTTCCCTGTGGTACCTCATGTAGTGCGTGTCTACCAATACTTGAAGAAATGACACCAGAACACCTGATGTGTTTTTGTCCAGGTCTGGCCAGAACGAGGTTTAAGTTTCTAGGAGCCCCCTTTCTTCAACTCACTTAGCGATATCTCCAGTATCAGCATTAGCCAGATTCTTGCCTTTGTTAATGCCTCTGGTTGGTTCTAGTTTCACCCTCTATCTACTACCCACTATTACGAGGTTTTTGTGGATTCAAAACGGCTTTCATCCTTAGCTATTTGAGGAGGATTCGTCCTCTCTCCACCACAACTAACTAACTATTACAATAAATAACAGTTATTATGATACAACTTTTAATCGCACAAGTTTAAAGAACGCTTTTGTCATATATTTGCTTAATCAACTTTAGTTCTACTTCAGGAGAAAAAACCTTTTTACTTTAATCTATAGCTATTGCATTCCTAATATTATTATTTTATTATTGTATTGTATTATACGTAATAGGATGTATATTTTATTGCAATAAATTCGAAAAATTTAAAGCAATAAGTGACATATTTATTTAAAAAAAAACCATACGAAAATAGGTGCTATAATATAGTACTATACTATTTCAGATATTCATAGAAAATCTTTTAAATTTTTAAAGCTTTTTCATTTTATTCAAAATAAAATTCTTTTACTAAGGAAAATTAACACTACTTATAATGCGAACGTTGTAACCAGGACATCCTGTTCTACAAAAAAGAAGAGAAATTGCTTTTTAGTAATTACCATATCGTGGCCTTAGATTATACATCATAAGTTTAGAATATTTAACGGAGGCTCCTTTAGAGTAAAGGAAATTTAATATAATTAATTTTTCTCTTTTATTTTTGCATAAATTTATACTTGTTCCAGAACGAAATCAATCAAGAAAACTCAGAAAAAAAATCTTTAAAGTTTTCAGTCAAAATTATTTTAGTTCCACTTTCATTATATCTTCGTTGTACGTGTAACACAGGGAAAAGATAATTAGAAATTTGTAAGTGTACGTTGAAGTTTGAAAAGGAAATTAAGAGGATTTCCTGAACGAATAGACGGTTTTTCATAGAACGTGAAACCATCGTAAAAAATTTACTATTTCGTATCGTAAAAAATTATTACTGATACGGAAAATAAAACAGAGAAATTTAAGTTTTATTGTGTGGTTAAAAAAATTACAATTATTATAGTTTTAAGTTACGGATTGGAATTTACAAGCTATTTCCACAGAGCTTTTTCAGCTGTTAGAGATACAGTAATGGAAATGTATAAAATTTTTTACGATATTCAAGTGTAACAACGAGAAAGATACTTAGAAGGACATCTTAAATCAAATAAAAAAATAAGAGTCCGTGAAATGACTTCAGTACAATAATTTATTGCAGGAATTAAACTTAGCGAAACAGTCTGAATATTTGAAAATAATTGTGAACATAATTGGTCTTCAGGTAGAATTCAATTTATTGCAGGAAATAAATTCAGACAATGCGTTTAAATCTATAAATTTTCATGCTACTTTTTGTGCCTTTTAAGTGTTGCGCCTAATAATGAAAACACAGTGGTTAATCAGTGAAAATGGTTTTATTGTTTTTTCAATGTATTCTTCATGTTGGTCAATACATTTTGCATTCGATTGAACTTCGAAACAGTTTTGCCACTCTAAAGTTGGTAACTCCAAAATCAGGATTTTGAATGTCTCAACGGCATTTTTGGGCATAGAAAAACGCTCACTATGTATATTTTTTTTAATGTTTGGGAATAAAAAGCTAATTGAGTGCCAAGTCGGAACTGTAAGGCGGATAACCCACCAATTCCACATTTTGAGTGCTCAAAAACTCTTTTGTATGAACTGATGTGTAGGAGCTCGCATTGTCATTATAGGGGATGACTTTTCTTCGACAGTTGGATTTTCTCAATTCTCCTAAGACTTCTGGCAATAAATAAATTGTTGTGTACCACTCAGAATTGACCGCTCTGGATTTGCTTTGTCCGCCGACAACTTTTGTCCGGTAATACTCACTTTAGAAGACCCAAACAGTAGATTGCTGTTTTTTTTTTCAGCAATGTTTTTTTTAAGCAGAGATTTTCTACAAAATTTTTTTAATTTTTATTTATTGCTATTGGTAAAAAGCGCTTGTCTAACTATTGAAGTCGCTTTGAAGTCACACTGATCAGTGGCGCTTAAAGTTTTTGATAGTTTCCAATACATTTTCATCATGGAAACTTCTACACAGTACACTTGTCAGAGAGGGTCAAGGTTCAAGCACTTGATACGATAGTAGAGTGTCCTGCTAGTTCTCCAGTAAGTTCACAAATTGCGGATTTACCGAAATTCAAAAATTCTTTCTTTCTTCTGCTAACAAATCTAGGGAAAGGATCTTAGTGATTTCACAGTTTAAAAGAATAGTATATAAGTTGTGAATGGATGCTTCTTAGTGAATTCAACTATGTTCCTTAACAGTTCACAGATTTATAATGAGGTAGCGGCTTTAATAGAAGCCATAACTTTTATTTATTTCAATATTTATGTTAAGTTAGATAGTGTTACATATACTGGATATAATAAGTAGTTTGTGTGTAGTAGCTCAATGTAATATAATAGCGTAACTAATGCATATAGTGGTATTTACAATGTATAAATTAATTGCTTTAGTAAATGATGTTAAGGATATATCTTGAATAAGAAAATATATAAGACATATAAGAAAAATTACGATTAACTTTTTTATAAGCATTAAGATTTAAATTATTTTTTTTTTTGTTGCTTTTTCATAAATTACAGTTATCATATGTATGATAACGATAGTCCGTGGTGGTATTAATTTCTACCTATTTCTCTTCATTTTTACGATTGGACGCCTACTGCAATCCATCTCAAACCGTATTCTTTAGGAATGCTTTTTAGTTGAAACTCGCAGACTCGTGTGCTTTGGAAAACGTGCTTCAAATTTTAAAATTTTCCATTTTAGTAAGTTTGATGGAATTTTTTGCTCTTAGCGTTTAAGATTTTTGCTAGTAAATACATTGAAATATTTATATCTAATATATACATTTCTATAAAGCGTACCACGTTCTTAATACATTTAATACCGAAAACAAAAATAAATAAATAAACATTGTATTAAAGCATTTAAGCGCACATATGTGCTTTGGTAAATTTTGTCTTAAGTATTTTTTGGAACCGCAATTTTTTTAATGAATCCTTAGGAAAATTTTCACTTGTTCTTCAAAGCTTTTGTGTATTTCCTGGAAAAATGAATGAACAAAATTCTTTAAAATTCTGTTGCATTGAATATTTCATTATTTTGCAAGTCACGTTAGAATTTGTTTATGTTTTTTGTAACAATATTTTATGGAAATTTTTTGCTTTGCTTTAAATTTAAATTTAAACATTGGAGAAGCACACATAACAATTTGAAGTTTTTGATTTACGAGTTTTCGGGGTAGAAACCTTTGTTGAAATTTTTTTTGTTAACTTCATTAAATGAAAATTTCTTTAAAATGAGTATTGTATGTTGTATTACATTAGTGAGAAAATGGAAAGTTTCTTAAATAAATAATGTAAAGTTAATTTAATTTATAAAAGTACTTATCACTTATGATTCAGCAAACAAAATAATTGTTAAAGGTACGTACCTGAAAATAAGAGAAATAATAAAATAATTTAGTAAAAATTGAAATTGAAAAAACATTTTAATTAATATAAAATATTTGTATTTTATTATAAAATAAAAATAGTACTGAGTTCGAGAGGTACAGCGTAGAACCTGTACGAGCATATAAAAATAATTAAAATGTATGTACTTCATTTCGTCTGAGATATTTAATCAATAATTAATACTTTATTATAAAGCAGGAGCTTTGTAGTAGTAATAATAAAGCAATTAAAAGTAGATGGAATTAGCTAACACAAAAAAAATCACCACAATGTTACCTTAAAATCTGTGGTAGGAAGAAGAACCTAGGTGTTATGACTGATTATAACAATAGATTACATCAAATTCCCAACAATGCCAAAGCAATGAAAAAATTATGACCAAAGTTCTTTCAGATGCACACTAATAATTCCTACTGAAGAAATTTCTGCGAACTAAACGATCAAAAGGCAATACCTTGCAGTTTTTTAAGATGCACACTAATAATTCTTACTGAAGATATTTCTGCGACATAAACGATCAATAGTCAATACCTTGCAGCGCTATTACTAATAGGATTTTAAAGAAAAACCATACCGAGAATAAAAGAATCATTGACAGGTTATCTAGGCGCAACCCTCATGTTGATATTTCAAAAGTATCATTATTATCAACGAGACTATTTCCATAGATCAACGACACTATTTCCTATTTTCAAACGTAAAGAAGTGGACATTCTTAAAGAAAGGCCATTCTTTGAGATTTAATGGAAGAATAAAAGGAAGTATTTAGAAGTATCAAAACAATAATTTTACATGGAAAAATCATGTGATTGAAATTAGATTATCTTGATACGGATTAAAATGTTCAACAGTAATTTAAGAACATTAAGAACAATGCTTTATTCTGCGTTATAATATGTTAAAAAGACCAAGATTATTGTGTGCATACTTAACTTTTGAAAAGGCAGAAAATAAAAGAATAGTACCAATCTGTACAGAATTTGGTTTTCAAAAGTATTTGGTATATTTTACATTATACCAAATGTCGTTGATGTTTAACTGATAAATTTTGGAAAACAAAAAGTTAGTCAGCATGACTCGATAGCGCTCGCCATTCACCGTAAATGCAGCTCCTTCCTCATTTCGAAAGAAATAAGGACCGATATGGACACCAGCGTGTAAATTATACCAAATTGTCAATTTTAATGAATATAATGATGATTTGTTAACGGTTTGAGAATTTTCATATACGACAATTTTGTTTATTGACGCAGCCATCTAGGTCGATTATGTTGACCGTAAAATGGATGAAGTGCTCTATGAACTTCGCGAGAAAATAAATTTTTTTTCTAAAGTTAATTTCCACAAAATGGAGGCATTGTTCTACCGTTGAATGATTTATGATGAATTGCCAAACTTTATTGAACAGAATTGAAAATACAGTTTGGCATTCTCAGCTAGCAAACCATACTCAAAGATATCGATAGTTCTAATGCAAGTAAAAAAACACTCTATATAAAGTATGTAGTATAATCAACTGTAAATCAAATTAGGAAATATTAAATGGACTAAAAATTAGTATTAAAGAATTTAATTTAGTTATTTGGATACATCGATTTTGAGACAATAACGTTAATTATGTAGTTAGATTTTTGAAACCGTTCAAATTAAGTGATATTTAAAGTAATATAACCAAATATGTGTTAAATTTAAGAATACTTAATTGTTGTTTAACCATTAACAAAATTTAATACTTGTTTAAGTTATTTGAATAAACTGTATCTGCTATCCCATACGGAAGGATTGACCTACCAAGCATTTATATATGAAACACCCTTATGATATTAAAAATTTAACTAGTATCTAATAAATTTTGTAATAAAAATTCCCAAAATTTATTCGAAACTTAAATATTTTTTAAAAACCATCCGGTAAAAACCATTTTACTATTAAGTTCAAAGCATATTTCTGAAATATTTTATTTTCGTTCAATTTTTGAGTTAAGGTCAATTACTTTAATGATAGGAAAAATAATATAAACTAAGAAATTTTATATTAAAATAATTGATTTTATTTCGACTTAATTAAGAAGGTTAAATATATGAACTCGAATGTGTCATAAAAGGAAAGCATTGAGTAAACTTCAAATATTTTATGCGATATTAAGTAAGGCCGTGGTTAGGCCGAACATAAAACAGTGGTTTGAAGTTGAAATAGGCACTGAAACAGTGCATAAAAATAGATAATTGAGTAATAAAATGTATTTAATTTTGAAGTATGCTTAAAATTCCGAGCAGCTCCTGTTTATGTGCGACTCAAGTATGTGTCAAATAAGTAATAAAAGACAGATGCCAACAGCAACAACAACAACAATTACAATAACAATAACAAGAAAAATAACTTCTAAGTTATTACGAATAAAACAATAACAACAACAGCCAGCATACTTAGAACGTAAAGATACATTTACCTATCTCAGTACCAACCACAAAACCAAAAAGATACATTTATAGTATACAAAGTATAAGATAAGATGAATTCATATAAAAGCCAAAACAAAAAAAAAAAAAAAAGAAAAGAAAAAATAGAAAAAGAAATTAAAAGAAAGGACAAGTAAAGCAAAAATCTGAAAAACAAACACAAAAACGCCATTTTGACACGTTTTGAGTGTGCAATAATGTTGCAAATTAAGTAGCGAATGAAACATTTTGTGTTTATTATGTGTTGTTGGTTGTTTAGTTGATTATTTGGTTTCTGAGAATTCTCAGATACATTAGCGCAACAACAAAATTAAACAATTCGTCGTAAGCTTCTATTGGGAACAACATAAAACTTGATAGAAAAACATCAAATATGTGCTTCAGAGTACCACGAACCTTATGGATTCACTTGTTTCCCTAACATTAAGTATTGAGTGAGGTTGTTTCAGTTAAACATAAAACCAATGAAATCAGTTAAGTAAGTAGAGGAGGGTAAGGATTTAGATAGTATAAAAGTGGAAATGTTTACAATATTGCCATAGCGAAAATGTTATATACCAACTTTATTGATAGTAGTAAAACCTTTGCTATGATAAAAGGAAAACTTAAATGTGACAGGAAATTGAATCAAACGAAAAACTGCGTTGTTGTCTATTAGCGATTTGATGCTTTGATGCTTTTTGTGGTGATATTATTGTGGTGTTGATGATGAATGTAATATTTGATTTAATTTATAAAAAACATATATATACTTTATATTGGCACAATAACAAAACATAAGAAAAATAATTCATTACATTGATTTAGAAACTTACTTCTATTTTTTGTTTATTATATTGCAATATACACGTAAATCTATGTTGCAATATATACTATAAATCTCTGTAAATCTCACTTATGTATACCTCGTGTGCTGATTTACTGAGCTGTCTAGTTTCATTATTTACCAGTACATGATGACAAGAAGTTACCAAAAAGAGCACCAAAAATAACCAATATCTAAAAAACTATTTTGACAATTTTTTTGTATTTCAAATCGTTTAATCTAAAACTTAATTCGTTCTGAAAGTTCATTAATTACGCCTGATAAATATAGTAATCGTAAGAAACTAAAAGCAGTAAACAATAAAATAATAGCAGGTAGAATTATTCTAATAATTTCAATAGTTTCACGGTGTAATAAATTTCGTTTAGTATATTTATTAAAAAATAATATAAATATTAAGTAACTCAATTTAATTTATTTGAAAAATTTTCTATAATTTGTTCAAAGTTTTACAAAATTTGTAGAGATATTAGGGATTATTCACTAAGGGTTTTCTTAAGCAGAGTAAAATATTCACCTCGCCTGCTTGTATATTTTCAATACTTTTTGTGTACATATTCCATAAAAAGTATGGATACTTTTTGTGTAATTATTCATCATATGGCGAAAATGGAAATTTTGCAAACATTTTCTTTTTAAAAATTATACTTTTCATTACTAAGCCTTACATATTTTAGTACATTAGCTATCTAATGACGAAAATGAAAATTTATCAAACATTTTCTTCTTAAAAATCTTTCTTACTATGTTTTACATATTTGATAAGTATTTTAATTATGTATTGGTGTGTATGCTTTTAATTATAATTTTTAAAATAATTTAATTGTTTTTTAAATACAAAGAATTTTCCAAATATAGTTAATTAATTGCATGGCTCACGGTGCGTATGAGTTATATTTTAAATAGTAGGTATGTGTATAAACGTTTGTGCGTATTTGATGCTAAATGTGTGACTGTATTTCAGTTTAACACAACTATACCACCGCTTGAAGCAATCTTCAATGCTAATTTAAGTCTTTTACTCCTTTTCTTTTAGAGACCACTATCGGATACAGGCAGTATTATGTCAAATTAATACGGCGTTTGGTCGTTCATAGTTGTTTAATTTTATTTATCTAAAACTTTTTCAAAACTCGCTCGTTTTTCAAATAATAAATTTATGACTTTTATTTTAATATTAATAAATTTCATTGCTTTCTGTTCAAAAAGACTTAGATGTGAACTTATTTAATATCATTATTAATATATATTTTCTATTTAATCAAAAACTTTAATAAATGTTAATCAGAATAGTATTATTTTATTAAGGATAATAATAGTGAACATGATTTTTGAACGTTAAATTTATGTTTTCAATTTAAAATCAAATTCTTTGATAGTAATATAAACATTTATATAAATATTTAAAAAAAAAAAAGTTCAATCTTCTCTATTAGTTAAAATAAGGAGACTCTTAGGTATATTATAACATACTATACCTCCAACTCAAAAAGTACGCGGATTTTGTAAATAAAACACACAAATTTAAATTTTATTCCAAATTTATTTTACCTCCTTCAAAGTATGCTTCTGAAGCGATACACATATGATAACGCTAAACCCAATCTTCCATACACTTTTCGTAGGCCCGTGCAGGTATGGCTTTTAGTTCCTTCGGCGAATTCTCTTTTACCGATTCAATCGACTCAAAACGCTTACCGGGAACAGAAAAAAGTCGCACGGATCGAGATCTGGCGAATATGGTACCTGAGCGATTACAGTGGTGCCGTGTTTGGTCGTAAAATCGCGTACAACAAGAATTTTCCATAGTAAAAATCGCTAAATGTACTTATGGTAGTCCCACAACAGCTGCTGTAAACAAACTAATTGACAGATGGCGCTTAAATTTGTACCATATGTCAAGAAAGGGTGTACTAATATAACAAAAACTTTTGAAAAAGGTCTATTACTTAAGGAGTAGTTAACAAACAACAAAATCCGAATACTTTTTGAGCAGAAGGTATTTATTAACTAGTAGAAAGCATTAGTATTTGGCTAGATTGAATATGTTATCAAATGAATTTAACAAAAGATTACCCAAAATTAGTAGTATTAAATACATACATTTGTACGAAAAAGCGTACTTTGAAAGAAATTGGAGTGTAGGCAAGTAAAAAGTTAATTTTATTAAAGATATCTCTAAGACAACTGTAAAAATTGTGTACATAAATGACACAAATTAATTTTTCTTAATCAAATAAAGATTTCTTTTTTAACTGTTTACATCTTAATAAAATGTAATACATATTATTGCATATTTTTAGGATTGTATAATATTTATTTATCAATATGAAACTGAAGACAAAAAATGTTAATTAACTTAATTATAAAACAGGGAATTAACAAAAAAAAAAGGAAAATACATTTATTTTTATATGTTCTACTACATATTAAAAACAAAAACTAGGTCTACTCCACGAATTAATCGTAGTAACTTCGAGTAACTCTGTATATACGCAAGTGTGTACCACCAGCAAATTTTTGAGTAAAACAAAGCATCTAAAAGACCGTAACATCCCTGTCGAAATTTGTAAATGCTACACAGAGTTTACTCGTACATTTTATTTCAAGTAAATTCGGTGTGATGCGTAAATCAGCTGTTTTGGTTTGAATGTAAATTTTTACACTAAGCAGGTCCATAAAAATCTGTTTGAAAAGCTTATTTTGGCTCTTTATTTGTGTTACGCTCTCAATTTGTACTTTACTTGTGTTTTACTCGAGTTTTACAATGAGTAGCTCGTGGAACATAGTAATGTGAAAGATAAACAGTAAATTTGCAACAATAATGATGGTGTCTTATAAGAATATGCTTATACTCGTATGTGTAAAATTTATTTAAATGGATTGCAGCGAAAAACTAAACTATTTATTGCCAGTAAGTTATTAGAAATTAAAATATTTTTCGTTAATTATTGATTTATAATATAACATTTTTTTTTAACGGTATGTCTACAAGGAAGTATCATAAAACCACTATGTAGTGAGGATTTTTCTTTTGAGAAATATAAGTTAAAGTAAAACAAAAATGTACTAGGACGCAGAATTTTTAAAGGTTTGATTAAATTATTACTTATATGTGTGCTTAAACCTTTTCATTCATTATTTTTTGAAATGAATTATTGATTTTTTTTTTTGCGTACTGAAATATTTTAAGTTCGTTATAATTTAATGTCTTTAAGGAGAAGTCCTTGTTCCCAAAAATGTTCAGTTATGTACCCATATTAATGGTTAGATATATACGTTAATGATACATATTATGGTTAGAATATAGCAGTATTGTAGTCATTAATCGTTTTCAATAATATTTTTCCTATAATATAATTATTTACAACAGGACTGTCTAAAGTACAGCCCTGTTTTTGCTACTCGCGACATGTTTTAATCTACTGAAATCACGCAAATTTTTTTTTGGTGTACTAGTGAAATTACATTATTTTATTTTTATGGTACACCAAAAAAATAAATTTAAATTGATAGATTAATAAAACTAAATTTAACTTTATAACCGCATTTTTATTTTTTGTCGAAAACAACTATGGTATTTACGTATATATTTCTTTCTGCGGCCACTCAATCTGTACAGTGATTTTTATTGACTCGCGATCACGTCTGGTCTGGACAGCCCTGATTTGCAATATATAAAATTAGTTTATCTCGCAATGCCTTTTCTTTGTTTGCATTTTTTTTTTTAAATTTGTGAATTATTATTATATAAGTTAATTAAAAATATATTGCCACTAGTCACTAATCGATTCTTTTTATTTTGATTATTTATAAATAGTTATAAATAAATAAAATAAATAATATAAATACGTAAACATCTAGATTTAGGATCAATTTTATTTTATTTTAACTTTTTCCATATGAAATAAGTTGTGTCAAGTGAAAATAAATGCTTACAAGGAATTTTCTCACTCATCCTCATGTATTGGTTGACAATCAATTGCGATTAAATGAAATCCTCCTTCACGTGCAAACATAAGTGAATTGCTGACATAATTGTGCCTATTTTGCGAAACGGCCTATTATCCTTCATTGAACTCATGTGTAACACAATTTGAATGATGAGCCAGCGATGAGCCAGCAATGAGCATGAATGAATAAATTTCTCATTTATTTTGGTTGTAGAAAAAAAAAAGTTCAAAGTTCAGTGAACTAGTGAACTTACGCTAGAACTGTCACTAATAAAGTTGAATACGAATATATTTATATTTAAATATATATTTAGTTATATATTTATATACATAAAGGACCACACATTTATAGCTCGAAAAAAAAAGAATCTTATAAAAACAAAATCAAACAAATGATATGGATTTCAATTGCTTAATTCTAATTTTTTTCTCACTGTTGCATATTTTATATGTTGGTTTTTATTATCCTGACATCTCTAACATCATAAATAAAAATGGAGCAAAGATAGCACAATGACAACTCAGTTGCCAAAATAAAAGTAGCATCAAAAGGAAACACAGCATCTTTACTTAAGCAAGTACGAGTACTTTATGATTTTTATATATAAGTATGTATATTGAAGGAAGTGTATATAGGGAGGACAGTATACTCGTATATATTTTTCCCAAAATTCCTGTTGCGCTCCTCACATAAAATAGGAAATGTGAACGAAAACATTCTACAAAAAAGAAAAGATAATTTATAACGCGGGTAATAAAACATTTTCCGGAGCAGGATACAGTTTAATTATTAAGCTGCTTACATACAGACGACTCATTCGTAGTGGCTGCTGGCTGCTTCCTGCGATGTGATTGCCCTTTAAAGACTTAAACGCTCCTATTTATTGTCACTAAAAGGAGCATTTTTGGAATTTATTGTGAAGTTTTTTTTTTTTAATAACTTTTCTCGTGACTAAGTGAGCTTTACTGTTTACTTGTTACTATGAATTTTTGGTGAGTTTCACTTTGAAGTCGTCTCCTTCAGCAATGAATTATGTGTTTTATAATTGAGTTGAATTATGAGAATATAAGAGTGAGTTACGGTATTTAATTACAAGCACAATACTCATATTTTTATGCGCAAAGTAGAGATGAAATTTTAGAATTTTTCTCAAACAAAACAATTTTGTTGAAAGTTTAGTAGAAAGTATGTAGAAGAACATAAACGTTTTCAATGAATTTTTGTTATATTTCGTAACTACATCAAGTTACTCAAAGGGAATTTATGTTTTCAGTTTGTCAGTTTTTACAAAAAACAAATTCTTTTTTTTGTGATTTTTTTTGTTATATGAAATTTTATAGGTACACGTGTGTAGGGAAAATTATAAAAATTTTGAGTCAGGAAGATATAGGAAGATGAGGTCTTCATATAAAATTCAATGAATCCAAAATTTGTTCTTTTGTTAGCGAAATTTAGAATTTGTTTTTGTGCAGCGGTGCTTCAAAACTTTTATTAATTTACGATATTGCTACTGAACAGCTTTTTATAAACATTTTTTTTGAACATTCTGTATAGACAATTTAGTAAAGGAGTTATTATAGAGAATTTCTATACCTATCTCTATCCAAACGTGTTATTAAATTTTTAACGTATTTTCAAAAGATGTTAGTGTAGTTGAACTGATAAAGAAAAAATATATACTGATATATATATACATAGCTGTGAAATATATAAGCAGGACTATAGTTGTCTAACATTAGTCTAACACGCGTAAAACTTAGAAACCACATTATAAATATATATTATATTATATATATATATTATATTATATATATTATATATTATATATATACTGATATATATATACATAGCTGTGAAATACATAAGCAGGACTATAGTTATCTAACATTAGTTTAACTCGCGTAAAACTTAGAAACCACATTATAAATATATGGTAATAACTAAAAGATAATATAGTTTACAAAGTAAATTATAAATGGGTCACTTGATTAAGGTGTGCGCTGACTCTGAGCTTCAAATTTGGCAGGACATGTGTTCGATTCCTGGTATTTACACTCTCAAAAAAAAAATAATTGTAAATAAATAAATACAGAAATTATTTTCAAGACCACTGATGATGGATATTTGACGATATTCGAAACAGCTGTATGGTCAGTCAAAAATTCATTTAATTAAAATAATGTAAAATGAATTTTTGTTATTGTAGTTCACTACTGTTCGAAAAATCTCTTTATTTATAAAGTAAAATATAAATATAATATAAAATAATTCTAAATAGAAAAGAATTACTATGCATTGAAATGAATTTCAAATCATAAAAATATTGGAACTCTTTATTTTTTATTTGATGCATGAGCTGAAATAGTTGGAATTTCATTAAGAATTTTAACTCGACATCCCGAATTAGGACGTCCTGAAGATTTAATTGGAGATTATCGAATTTATAATGTAATTTTTACCGCTAATGCTTTTTTTTTAGTACTATAAAACCTATTAAAATAAGAAGATTTTGAAATTGATTAGTTCCTTTATTTCCTTTAGGTGTCTTTAGGAGCCCTAGATATAGATTTTCCATAAATAAATATTATAAGATTTTTAATGATTGAAAATAAAAGTTTTGTTAGGCAAATATAAAGAAAAATGTTTTTAAACTGAAAAAATTATGAAACTATTTAAGTAATTATTATGCAAATATACATTATTATACGAATCCATAGTACTACAACTAGAAATTAAAGAATTTTGTAAAAATAATCAAATTAATAAGACTACTCAAAAAAATTTAGTTATAAGTAATAAATTCACTTTGCTAACTCCGCGTCTTATCTGGCTAGATCCGGAGTTGTGTCACCTTTTTACTAACAGATACAATTGTTTATATACACATATAATTGGAAAATAAATCGTATTAGATTTTAAACAGGATAAAACATGAGAATACCCTAGTTTTATACAATATAGTAGAAACATTTTTCGTAAACAATTGATGATCGAATCAGGATGGTAAAACATCAATGTGCAAAAATATAGACTTTTCTGGATATAGCTGAAATCAAATACAAAACTTTCGCTAATTATAGATAGGGTGGTATATAATAGTTCATCAGTGGACGCAGTACGACAAACAACTAAATTCGAAATTGAATGTGAAGAAGAAGAAGAAAAAGAAGTAGAGGTAGAAGAAGAAAATAAAGAAGGAGAATAAAAATGAAGAAGAAGAAAAATTGGAAGAAAATATAGAGGAAGAAGAGTAAGAAGAGAAAGAGGAAGAAGAATAAGAGTAAGAGAAAGACGACAAATGGAATGAAGATGAAGATAAAGAAGAATAGAAGAAGAAGAGAAAGAGCAGAAGAGAAACAAGAAAAAGATTAAGAAGAAGAATAGAAACAAGAAGAAGAGAAAGAGAAGAAGAGAAGGAAGGGAAAGAGATAGGAGACAAAGGGGAAGAAGAAGACAAAAAAGAAGACAAAAAAGAAGAAGAGAAACAAGAAAAAGAGAAATAAGAAAAAGAGAAACAAGAAGATGGAAACAAGAAGTAGAGAAAGAGGAAAAAGAAAAGGAAGGAGAATAGGAAGAGAAGGAAACGAGAAAGATGATGAAGAGACTAAGAAGAACAGAAAAAAGAGGAGAACAGAAAGAAGAAGAAAAGGGAATGTAGAAGAAAAAGTTGTGAAAGAACAAGAAACATAAAAATCTAAATACATCAATAATAGAATTGTAATGTAAAATTTGTCGAATATCTATCTTTTAGAAGAAAATCTCAATCTCAATTTGTCGAATATCTATCTTTTAGAAGAAATACTCTATATAATAGAACAATAAAGAATTAAATGCTTTTTATCGGAGTATTATTACGATATGGTGAGACAATGAAGATAAATTGCACGACAAGAGATGACGTTTTCGTTGTTTTACTTGTGGCATTTGTATTTTTTGATACAAAACTGCAATAAAATATGAGGTGATTTTATAAATCGCACATATACTAAACCAAACATTTCATATTAATTTTTAATTTACTTGTTTATTGCACAAATTATAATTGTATTTACATTTAACATAATAAAATTAATTGGCTGTGAATTGCAAGTTGAAAATGGAATATATTATCGTAATATTGATACAAATTAAATGAAATACCAATCACACCAAATTACATAAATCATTTGTGAAATGAAAATGTACGGAGTAATAAAATCATAAGTTTACTATATTTATATTGCATATATTTCAAATTATATTTATTAGTACACAAGTGCATACATTAAAGTGCACACGAGCATATAGAGAGTGAAGTAAATATTTACATATTGAATTTATGTCAAACTGTCAAAGCATCAAATGTCAAAACATGCTAAATGAATAAGTTCATTACTAGTCACACTTCATACATGCACTTCATAGCACTTACAATCGCATTATAACACATAATATGTATTATTAGGGATGCCAAGTATTTTTGACAATATTTTCAATAAGGGTTACCTACTGAAAAAAGGAAACTAAAAGTATTTGAAGTCAGAATTATAATAAATATAAATTATTCCATCGAATATCATATACGGATATTATCCTATTTGTAGCAGTTTTAATGCATATTAAAGCATTTCCCTTGAAGTTAATAGTTCTTTTAAATTATCACATTAAATTTCTTATATAGAAATCATTATTAAATTTCTATACTACAACATCTATTTTAAATGCACCTAAAACCGTTTACATGTAAAGATAATTCGAAGTTTCACTATTTCATTCTACACACTATACAATGCTGCAATAAATACCATCAGTCTGAAGGATAAGTGTCAATATGAAAAACTATAAAATTTATCTTTTCCACAAGCACACACTTTAAACTGATATTTATACTCATACTCATTCGTTTTAATAATCCTCCTCATACTAATTCCCATACCCATTTGTTCACTCATATCCATAACCATAATTTTGATGTTATATTTCGCGTGTTCATCGATCTTATTAAAAATTCAGATCATCATTTTTATGGGTACAACTTTTGCTTTACGGCTTCACTATGAAATTGACTTTTATGGTTAAGTTGACAGGAAAAGGCTGCTACGACGTATAGCACCAATGGGGGCAAGATTGGAGTGAATTGAATTGAACAGGACTGCATTCCACTGTGGAGCGATGAATATAGTTGCCTGACATAAAAAGCGTTTTTGATGATGGCATGTAATGATTGTGTTGATATGTGTGCACTACATATGAAAACCTTTCCAGCCCTGGCTCATATCAGCGTGTGATTAAATATGCGAATGTTGAGTAGGAGTAATGGCATCTGCAACCGCAAAGCGACTGTTAATACCTCTTTTAAGTGGTCAGCAGAGCACATCAAATATGCAACATGCGTATATGAAAAACTGTTATGAAAATGTGAACGCTTAAAATATGTTAACAACGATTTTGTAAATATTTTATGCAATTTTTTAAATTGCTGACAATATATTTTAGTTACAAAAGTATCTAGCAGAGCTGTAATTAAAAAGTGAAAAGAGATTACTGTAGTAAAAATGGACACAAAATGACAATGAAATCCATAAATGCATAAATTAAAATGGATATAACAACGAAAAATTTAATTTTACATATACAAAAAAATTGGAATATACGTTAATTACGTTAATATACGTTAAATTTGATAATGGCCTTATTAGCTTTAAATCTCAAATAATAACAATTTATTTTTAATGTGTACTGTTAAAAAATTTTTAAGTATATATAATAAAATAAGAAAAGAAACAAAAATTAAAGTCGTCTTAAATACTGCAATATCGTTCACAGCGTTACTAACGTGTTATAAATACAAATAAAATACATTTCTTATTGGATCTGATTTTACGATTTTAATTCCATCAGAAACAAACAAAAATTGTAACAAGACCAAAAAGAGTGAAAAAACAGCAAATACAAGCAAAAGTGCTATCTAACTGCATGAACAAAACTAGATGAACATATTATGTTGAAGCTATTTGAGCCAGTGCACTTAAGCACTTTTACTCTTTCTTAACTCGAGATATTTTGAAAACCCCTTTTCACACCTTGACTGGATTATTGTTTATCAATTCATCAGACTAAGCAATAATTGATTTCATTGATCATAATTGATCCCCGAGGACCACATTAAAATTTCTAAAGAAAACCACTTTACAAATATTCTTGACTTCCTTATCTATAAAATACTCAACTCTAACAACAGAAGTAAATAAGATAAAATGAGTCCTAAAGACATTAATGACTACTCCTATTAAACTTACAAACAGCATTTTTAAACAACTTCCCTTGTTTTATGTACCAGTATGACATCAAGAAATGCTGAATCAGTATTCTGCTGGTTTTATTATTCTAATTTACAAAAGCGATTAAGCATTCTTCATTAGCTAACTATTCATACAAATGAATTATAATAAAAAATCAACCTCTTTAGCAAACGAAATACTATTTATTTGGACTGGACGTAATACATGGTCATTATATTCTATCATATTAAACTTAAACTACATAAATATCCATAATTTTCTTATTTATATATTTTCCATCTATAAAAAAAAGTGATTCAATGTAACACTGACCTGCTACGTATGTTCAAGCTAATTTTCTGTGTAATTTTTTTACGATTTAATAAGTACATTTTTATTGACAGTAGCACTCACTTTTGTAATAGATTTTTATTTAAATATATATTTATATTTAAGTTTCTTTGTTAAAAGTGTACTTTACGCTTGCCACTTTCCATCAGTATATTACCATATTATAGAGTATTAATAATACTTACACACTATGTATAAAACTTAATTCACATTCATATATTTATATTTTAAACATAAAAAAAGTACTAGAAAGTATCATAATGTTGCAACTAATAATGCACTCAATTTGTTTTTCAAGTATTTTGGTTTTGATATGTAGAAATAAGATTATACATTTCTCATATTTCTAAAACTAAACAACAAAGAAAGCTGGGAGAGCATCAATCAAACCTACCAGCTAACGAACAGCACAATCGCATGGTTCACTGACAGCTCGCTTACGGAGGAAGGTGCCGGAGCCGGCATAGTCGGACCAGGCAAGAAGCATTGGGACAAGCGCTGTGAAAAAATACTAGCATCTTCCCAGCAGAAATTTACGCAATCTTAAAATACGTACTTATCAATATTAAACGGAGTTATCAGTGTAAAAATATCGCAATACTAGCAGATAGCCAAGCGGTGATTAAAGCACTAAACTCGCATCAGAAGACCTCAAGTCTGGTGCAAGATTGCCTTGATAAGCTAAATCTGCTTAGCGAATCAAATCAAGTGTCAATTCTGCGAGTACCGGGACATACTGGCATACACGGAAACAAATACGCAGACAAACTAGCCAAGCTAGGCGCAGCCACACTGATGGTGGGGCCCGAACCTTTCTGTAAATTGAGACATGCGTAATATGTTCTCTCATAAAAATAAAGGAGAATCAGAATAAAAAGGTTTACTGGGATTATATACCAGGATTAACATAATACAAATCACTTATTGGTACCTATTACAATAAGAGATGACAGAATTGTATGGACCTTTCAAAAGAAAAACTTAGAATCATCATAGAAATTCTAAACTAAAATACCACCTTACGAGACTGGACATACATACGGATGCAAACTGTACATTCTGCCAGGAAAATGAGGAGTCGGGCATACATGTGCTTTTAGAATGCCCTGCGATAATGCACCTACGGAATAGACTCCTGGGAATGACAATAAAACGGAAAAGGCAATAAAACTTCTTCAAACTAAAAAGTAGGTTCTATACTGAAGCATAGCTTGTTATTGTTGAGATCAACACAGAAGTAACAAAAGTATTTAAATTAGTTTTCAAATATGATGGTCGATTCTAATTATGGTAAGACCTATGCAGAATTATCAATCCAAAAATTATACGTTAAATTTTTCAATCTACTCGTGTGTTTAGGGTATTTTTTTTTTACTTTGAAACCTATTCAATTGTTACAACCTGTTTAGTTACCTTTTTAGTTATATACTATTTTGGATAATCTGCTTTAGAGACGTACATTTACATACATATATACATATAAATATCTATTTAATTTATATATATAAATAATATTTTAACTTGAGCACAAACAGAGCTATAAAAATAAGTTCCGAGAGATCTTCTTGATGTCAGTCCCTGAAAACAATTTTTCATAGTCTTGTTTATGCTTAAGTCAAATTTAATGACACATCAATGTTTAATTGACTTAAAACTCAATATTTTCATTTATTATAAAAATATTTCACATTCTCTATGGATTTCTAATTTATATAAACTCCTTTTTATAAATTTCGGTTGCAATTCACGATAAGTTAACATTAGTAACTAAATGGAATTTAAATTCAAAATTATTTTTCAATTTTTTAATCAAAACTCATATCTGGCAACATGTGATGTATTGTCCAAAACATATAAATTATGTTCCTCTTCACAATAGAATCCTTATTTCTGTATTTTGGTTTGAAAGTAAGTTAATCAATTTTCGTACTGACTTCCTCACGTTGACCCTTCTTAAATGTTAAGATACCATATAAGTAACTTTTAATGAACGAACATATGCAAGTGGATTTGTGACTTTAGTTTTGGAGAGTCTAAGGCTTAAGCAACTCCACTGTCCGTATAATGAGAACAATACCACAAACTCATTCTTTCCTGCTGATGTATGGCTTAGCTTGCTCCTATGCATTGTGGAATTTGACATGCTTAATTTGTTGCCTGTTCGAAAATTTGTGGTGTATTTAAGGAAGCTTTGCAATTTTGGGCACAGAAAGTAGCATGTTAACATCCAATAAGTTGTCCCTTTCAGTTAGGAAAGTAATTTTATGTTTGAAGAAAAAAAACAAAAAAAAAAATGTTTTGCTCTGAAGGATTACTTCTATATTTAGAAGATAGGATTATAAAATATTTAAAATGCATTTAATTAAATTTCGATGTGGCTTCCAGGGAATATTGAGTAAATTATTACAATAGAAATCGAAATAAATAATTGCAAGTAATACGTATATATGTGAGCTTACAGGTAACACGTGTATCTATAATTTATTTTAGATAAGTTGATATATATTAGATAGATATTAAAACTTTCAATTGACGTTTACCCAATAAAATTGAAAAACAGATTTGGAATTAAGACATATTTTGTGTTCAAGCAAAAAGTGATTATTGTGAGATAGAAAGTATACTTATATTATTTCATAATAACAATATTCCATTAATAAAGTATACAAGATAGTGTTTTATCTTATTATTCAAAGGAATTATTTTAACTTCTATTAGAACAATGAAAGCCACTTTAATGTACAAGAACATGAAAATGGTAACATCAAGTCTTCAATAGAAAGCAATGTTCATTATAAAGTTAGTGCAAGTGTATTCCAAAAACGTACACTGATAAAAATTAATCAATCTTGAATTAAGAAAAAAAAATCTGAATAATTTAGCTTCAATGCAGTGCCTTCTTATTTTAATTTTGAAAAATATGTGAAATAAAATCCAAAACTATTGATCGTTTCCATTGGCATAAACTGATTTATGTTTGTTTACATTTTACATATAAAACATATGACAAGACAGGTATTGTTTTGGTAATTTCCCATGTGGGAAATTTATTTTATAGGCTGCATTCGACATTTTTTGCCTTAAATCAGTTGATTTATTTATAATGAGTTAATTTATATGAAAGCTCTTTGTATGGTAATACCATGTTTCCACTGCTTTTTTAATAAGCTACTTATGTAACTTTAGGTAACTCTAGTAAGTTACCTGGTCTAACGAAGGCAATGGAAGGTCACTATCTGCATAAGCGGCCTAAAGGAGACAACTGGATAAAAGGTAGCACTAGTCACTAAATATGGTTCATTGGGCTTAATTTAAGTTTTTAATTTATTTGATGAGTTTTTAAAAATTTGTATATGTATTACTATACTTGATTTAAAAATATTTTTTGAATATATATAAAATATAATTCAAAAAGTTATAGAACAACTTATATTAATATATTCTGCAAGTAATAAATGTATAATAAATATTTATAAAAACTTTATATAAACTCTGTATGAACTCAAAATATAACAAAAACACAACACATATGTCAAACATACCCGTCTCCATACATGCCAGATGAACCGGTCATTGCTAGCGCCTTATAACGCGCTTGCTCATCTGTTGGCAAAACAATATCCACAGAACGTGAACGAGTTGCATTTATATTAGGCACCGTTAAAAAACAACCATCCTCACTTGGTTGTAATTCCTCCGTTTTACCTCCAGACGAAAGTTTGGAAAAGCATGAATCGACTGATGCAGCACGATCACGCTTCAAATCAGGTACAGTTAAATAAATATCACGTACAACAAGTGCGTGTTTCGCTGCTGTTGGCGAACCACAAGTAGCCACTGTTGATGCTTCATCAATTGAATCAACCGTATCGACTGAAGATTTTTGTTCCTCTTCCTGTGAAACATTTTCCAATGAATTGCCAGTAGGCTCAACAAAAATAGCCTCTTGACGGGAAATTGAACGACGACGCGGTCGCATAGCAGATGGTGATGGTGGCATAGCATTATTGCCATCATCTGCAGTATCAACAGTAGAACAGGTACTAAACGCGGGTGGTGGTGGTAATGGCAAATCGAGTGTTGATTGTGGCAGCAGTTCTAATGGTGAAATTGGTGGTGGTGGTGGCAATTCTAACACTGGACTACCGCATACCGATAATGAAAATGAAGGCGAGACAGGTGGTGAACCTGGTTCGATGGGAAATGAATACGGAAAAGGCGGGTAATCACCATTCGTTGGCGATAGAGTAAATGTAATGCCGCAAGGTGTTGTTGGCAATGGCGGCAAAAGTGTATTACCAAAATGTGGTGAATCATGTTCAGATTCCTCAAGGCCTTCATCCTCAGATGTTGTTACCGAACTGCCAATTGTATGACGTCGCATTTGTCTTGGCATACGTGTACGTGCTTCATCTATACTGCTGCCTAAAGCGCCCAGACGTATGTCCATTTCTAGTGCAACATCATCGTAATCATCAGCAATGCCAACTGCTTCAGTATCATCATCATCGTCAGCATCATTATCATCTTCATTATCATCATCATCTTCGTCATCGCTATTTTCTGAGCTAGTATAACTATAACTGAGCGTATTCAGTTCACGATGGTCAATAAAATAACGCTGTTCAGCAGTCACACGCTTTTGATACTCTTCCAAATATAGACAGTGTATGCAAGGCGGTGGAGTTTTAGTAGAAGAACTGCGACGGGTTTTGACACGTCGTGGTACTTCCAGAAATGTGCCGGAATCGTCACTACCCGCAGAAGCTGCTGCAGAATCAAATGAATGCGAACGTTGTGTATGCGGTTGCGGCACTTGTAACAAACAGCCATCTGAAGAACGATCTTCTGCTGATGAAGATGATTGTTGCTTCAGCAGATGCGAGGAGGAGCGTTGTGCTTCAAGTTTCATTTCATCAAATGAAGCGGAGCGCACCTAAAATATATAGAAATTCACAAAAAAAAGACAAGAAGAAAGATTTATTACAAAAATTCTGCAACTTTGAGTATTTTTGCTTTAATTAAAAATGCGGACAAAATGTTGCATGCAATTGAAGTTATAATTAAAAGCTTGCAGTAACATGGAGTGCAAAAATTAGAACGGAAATGCAAAGCAGCAAAATTAGTAACACAAAACATGAAATGAAACGTAATTAAAAAATGAAAAATTGTGGCAACACTCACATCTCTAGAGAAAAATTACGAAAACATAAATCATTTCAAAATCAAAATAAACAATTTGATGTGTGTATTATTAAAGCAGATTTTCGACGTTTCCCATATAATTGAGCAAGCAATGCACAATGCACACGAATTCAAAGTCAATAACTCGTTGCATGTCAAGTTGCATGAAACAGAAAATGCACAACTCCCTGAATAATTATTCCCCGTGACGGAAATGCTGGAAAAAAACGCGTTGAACATGTTACAGTGCAGTAATGCAAATTTATTTAAATTACGGTTTTCCCAACGATTCCCAGCGGAGCAGTGAAATGAAATACTTTTTTACGCAGACTTTCACTTTTCGACAGTGCGGTTCGCAAATTTATATTCGTTACACTTACTGTTAAGTACTGCTATAACTCTGGGTATATCTGAGGGGGATTAGTAATTCATTTGTTGTTATGGTAACAAGAAAAATTATACTTATACAACTGTCAAATGGATTTAAAATGAGTTGTTGCATTTTTAATTGCGTCGGTTTTTTTACATGTAACCCACACATATAATTTTATTGCACTATGTTGTGGTGGACTGGATTTATGGGTCCTCTTGCATGTTAATATGGTCATTGGTAAATATATATGACATATACTCTGATGTGTTATTTTAATTATAATTCTCTTCCCGTGGGTGGCTTACACGCAAAGAAATGTGTTCACCATCGTCATGCATTTTTCATATTTTTATATAAATTTTTTCAAGTGGACTTTAAAGGATTAATTTTATTTGTTTAATTTCCTTAATTAAAATATGTTGTGCGAAATTAGAATAATATTTTTTCTCTCAAGTCGGAATGTATTTTACATACCTATATTGATATTTATATCATATATTTATATGATTTATAATATTGCATGTACACAATAAATATTTTAATAAATCTGCAATAATAAAATATTAAAATGGCCGCAATAATAGCAGATTAAAGGTGTGAAAAATAACCCAAATACTGTTAGTATGAGCGACATTATCGGACAGAAGATAGCAGCAGAACTTAAGACTTACAAAGATCTATAATCGGTGTTATCTGAAAGAAGATAGCGGCAAAAGTTAAGACTCACAAAAACCTATAATCAGTGTTATCTGAAAGAAGGTAGTAACAATAGTTAAGACGTACAAAGATCCATAATCTGTCTTATCTGAAAGGAGGTAGTGGTAGAATTTAAGACTCACAAAGGCCTATAAATGGTGTTATCTGAAAGAAGGGTACTAGAAGTGGTAGAAGTTGAGACATATTTAAACCTATAACGTTATAAAAAAATATAATTTTTATCCTTGTGCTATCTATAAACTATAATCGAAATGTTGATAAAAATAATATATAATTTTTAAAAATAATTTAAAAAGTTGTATATTATTTGAACAATTGGCTAATTAGCTCGTTTTGAAAACATAAAGAACATTAAAACAATAAATTAAAAGAAAAGTTATTTAAAAAATTTCTCTTTTCGACAGAAAGAGAAAAAACTTTCAGAAAGACTGATTAAGACAAAATGTTTGTCAATTTATTCGTAGCAACTTTACTGAAGATATAAAATTTGTATCTTTTAAAATAAAAAATTTATCAACACTTTAAAACCTCAATTTTTAAACTTTAAGCTATAAGGGAAACTTTAAGAGAATAACGGGTTGAAGATTTGGGCTCAGTGGTTCACCTAATGCTAGTTTTTTTTTTACTAATTTTCAATTATAAAAATAGGGAAATAATTTTTATCATTTAGTTATTATTTATTTATTTATTATTATAAAGAGGTTTTTCGAACAGTAGTGAACTACAATAACCAAAATTCTTTTTATATTATTTTCATTAATTGAATTTTTGGCTCACTATATAGCTCAGCCAAGTATTGCTAAATACCCATTATTAGTGGTCTTGAAATTATTTCTTATGCTTAATTATTCGTAAATAATTTTTTGTGCTTGCAAGTACCAAGGACTAAAGTCGTGCCCTGTCAAATTTGAATTTCAGAGTCAGTGTTTATTAGTCAACTGACCCAAAGCCGTACTTGACTTTTTTGTTCGGATATTTTTCTGGAGTTTCGTTAATCTGTTGTAAAAGTTTTATTATCAAAATCACTTGTTGTGTTTATATAAGAACGAAATCATAAACCAGTTCTAGAATAATTGAAATATTTAATAATATTTTTATTTTTAATTGCTAAATTTTTATAATATTCTGTTTGTAGAGGCAAACATCAAAATCATGTTTGTTGCATGATTTAAATATTCTTTCTTATATATAGAACCTAATCTAGGAACGTAATACTAAGAAAGTCATGCTAATGTTACTCCACGGGGGAGACCAATATTTTGTGAATATTTATTTATTATTTATAATTAGAACTGTATTAAAAATTAAATATTGGAATTTAAAAATTTTTTCAATATTCTTCCTATTTTTATTCGATGATACATTTTCTGTCATGGGACTTTGACGAAATTACAGAATTTTTAGTTATAAAAAAAAAGTAATTAAGATATAATTTATTAAAATATATATTATTAAATTTGGAATAAGGTATGGACTAAAATATTGGACTCAAAATATTGTTAAGAAAATTTAAGGAAAGCAAAAATATTATTTTGGACTCAAAATATTAAGAAAATTTAAGGAAAGCATATGCAAAGAGGTAGGTTGAAAAAAAAAATAAGTTTTTTAAATTATACGAGTATAAAAAAATTTGTTAAAATGTTGTAATTATATACTATTATTATCATTCCTTTTTTTTTAATATGTTTGATGTGAAATCTCAATATAAAATGTCGAGTATTTATTTACAATTATAAGTAATTGCAATACTTGACGTATGAGTAACAAATTGCAAATGCTTAACTTCTTTTAACAAAATAAAATGCAGTCATATTTTTAATGAAATTGCAACGTGAAAACGGAACCATTCAGCAATTTTAAACCAAATTAATTAACATCGTTTTAATAACAAGGAGTAAATTGAATTTCATTTTTATGAGTTTATAAAGTACATAAAAACACCATTAAAGGGACTCCACGAAAATAAAAAATTTCATGCATTTTAAAAAAGGGAAATTTGCCGGAAACAATGTTTGGCAAACATAAAAACGACAACGACAACGGCAAAAACAAAAACAAAAACAAAGCATAAAAACTAAGAGCATAGAACACAAAGGCACTATGATGAGAATAAAAACAATTTAAAAAAAAATAAAAAAAATGTCAATAAAATATAATTAAACATTGACAAAAGCAACAATGCTCAAATGAAAAGCGACATTTTTTTTTATTTCAGCATAAAACACAATCGCACCTGTTTTGGTACCTCCAGGCTGTTTTGGGTTTTCATCTCGGCGCCAGTTGGTGTGCGGGACCGTGTAAAAGTTGTGCGTAAACGCTGCATATTTGTTGTAAAGGCCTCCAACTAACACATATAAAATATATATATAAGTAAATTTAATTTTTGTTGTGTTGTGCTGTATGTATATTTGTTTATAAAACTTTCTGATTGATTGTTGTTGATTGTTTTCAGTTGTTGTTGTTGTTTTTATTTTTATTTTTATTTTGTCTTATTTTAGGCGCTGTTTTTGCTGCTTTGTTGTTTTGTTGTTGTTATTATTACTATATTATACAGAAGTTTAAATTTGTTGTTTTAAACAGCTATTCGTTGTTGTTCTTTTTGTAATTGTTGTTGGATTTTTTGTTGTTGGTTTAATTATGCTTTTCGCAAAACAGTTTTTTTTTAACGTCAAATCGTCTTTATGGTTTTGCTGCGGTGTGTACGAGTTTGTGTGTTGATAAAAGGATTTTATATTTTCTCTTAAATTATTTTTTGCAAATTTCTTTTTGCGTTTTTGCTCCAGCTCCACAGTTGGCAAGAGAATTGTGGCAGCAGCAAAGGGTACAGCAGTTGCAATGACTGAAGTATATCCCATTGTTCAAGTGCAAATGATGACGTTGACTTTTGTATTTGTATTTCCTTTCTCCTTGATTGCGCTTGTTTATTTATTGTTACTCTGCTGCTTTTGCTATTGGTGCTGCTGCTAGTATTGCTACGATGTACGTTGGCTTAAGTTCTGTTGCTTATGCTACTTGCGTTGCAACTTCACGTTAATATTTTCACGCTGTTTTTTTTTTTTGTTTTTTCTTTTTGTTTCCAATCGTGTATTCTCTGTCAAATGCTAGTAATGCTGCAATGGAGTAAAATAAAGAGCGACAAATAAGCTTTAAAGGTTACAAAGTGCTTTTAGCAGGATATGAATTTTAATACCAAAAACGTGTTTATAAAATTCTTCAGAAAAAAAAATTAGAAATTGTGAAAAGTATTGTAAAAGTAAAATCTTCCACTTATTTTTCATTTTAATTTAGTTTTTCTGTTTTCTTTGCCAAATTCACTAAAAAATATTAATTCAAAAAATGTTCAATTCCATTTAATCTTGGCTCATTTGATGTAGGGACCAGATTGAATAAAATAGAATAGAATTAAAAAAAGTTAATTAAAAAAGATTTGTCTTAATCCTTAAATGAACTAATTTTGCTAAGAAATATTAATCATAATAGGATATAAGATTTAACTACATATACTAGTATTTATAAATTAATATGAAGTCTTTGTTAAAATACTTATTAAATCAATAATTAATTAATATTTTCGATTTATATTTTAATAAGATTTAGTTTAATCGGGCTTAAGGCTTAATACTCATATTATTAATAAATAATACTTATTATTATTTTTAGAGGATGTGGCACTGCGATCTTCAAGTCTATTGTGCCCCCTTCTGGGTTTAGAGTAGGTCTCTAAGCTTTATTGCGTCAATAAAAACTAGTATAGAACCTTACTTTACAGAGTAAAGAAGCAATAATCTTCCGTAAGAGTATATATTCCACAGGAGTCTCTATTCTGTTTGAGCATTAGCGCAGAGTATTCTAATAGCACATGTGTGGCCAACTCCTCATTCTTTTCATAGAATCTACAGTTTGCATCCGTAAGTACACCCAGTCTTGTAAGGTGGTATTTTAGTTTACAGTGCCCTATTAGAATTCCTGTGATGATTCTAAATTTTTTCTTTTTAAAGGTTCATACAATGCTGGTATCTCTTATTGTTATAGGTATCAATAAGTGATTTGGATTGTGTTAATAAGACTTGTTTTTGTTAAAATTTTTTATATAAAATTTGATTTTAACTTCAATGTGACAGTAATCACAACTTTATGTATTAATAGAAGCTGTGGTATTTAATAGAGAAGTTTCGAAAAATAGTGAACTACAACAATTTTAATTTTTTTATTTTTTCTTTTTATATTAAAACTCTTTTTATGTTATTTTAATCAATTCAATTTTTGGCCAACCATACATGTGTTTCGAATATCACTGAAATATATATACCCAGATATGTACTTGACAATACTCAAAACAGCGTTATATTGTCATCCAAATTTCAATAAACCAATCAAATTGTTGTTGTTATTTCTTTATTACTATTTGAACCGTTCTAGTTTCTTTTCATCATAAGACACGTCACATTCGACAAAAAAAAACGTTGATATATTTCTTTTAAAATTGGCTAATAGGTCTATATTAAATAATAAAAAACATTTTAAATAAGATTTTTAAAAAATATATATTATTTCTACCGATATATCCACTATAGTCTATAGTCGTCTTCAGAGTCTTTAATAATATCACTCATAATTTGATTTTAATTTCTATAAATTTTTATATTATTTTTTATTTAATACTTGTATAATATATTATTAAATTGATTTAGAAAATTTTACTTCATAATTAATTACTTTCTACCTAACATGCTATTACTATTTAAATGAGTAAATTTTCCCTTAAGAGAAATCTATAACATAATAAATATATTATTTATTATCATAAAACACTCGTAAATATTCTTCAATGCTATAAGTACAAGTAATACATAAATTTATTCACTTTATCTATTCGCATAAATATTTTCATGTCGATAGACGATATCCTATTTTATGCTTAGCTCCTTTAATGCATGTTTTTATAACAATTTACAAAATCATTTGTAATTTTATATCTTATTTTTATGCCAAATAAAAAAATGTTTTTCCTCATAATCTTTTTTCCTTGATTCGCAAGAAGAATTTCATATTTTCACTTTGGTAAACCGCACGAAAATGTTAAAGCAAATAAATCAGTGCTGCCAACCAATGCGGCAGAAGCAAAGTTACTTCTGTGTGATTTCCTTTGATACAAAATATGTAAATCCAAGCATTCAGTAGGCATAAGAACAAGCATTGAAGCGTAGGCCCAAAGTTAAATAGTCATAGTTATGTGAGTGCACTCAGACAGAATAATATATTGAGCTGAGATGGGGTTCGCTCAAATGAAAGTGTTATGAAGCTATAAATAGAATGCGAAATCTTCAGAAATCCCCTGGTTTTGTGTATTTTGGTAATATTTGGTTAAGTTGTTTTAAAGTTATTTATTTTGAGATCCACAAAGGATACAAGGATAAATGCAAATAATTATTTAAATTTTAATATGTGGTTCGGTTTAGTATATACGATTTATTCAAATTTGTTTATATAGGAACTTAAATATCAAAAGCAATTAATAATATGTATATATAATAACGTATTTAAATAAACCAAAAAAAAAATCTTTTTTAATGTAACTTAATAATTTCAAACGTTAATTTTTTTTATCGAACGTGATGCGTCTTATAACGAAAAGATACTAGAAGGATTCGAACCGTAAAGAAGAAAGAGCAACAAGAATTTTTTGAATGTAAAGCAAATATTAATTAATTTATCAGCAATTTGAAAATTAATAGACTAATGTCACTCTAGCTGCATATGTTGAAGTTTACTACATGGCTACTTAGAGAGTTTCTTTAAGGAATATCATTAATAATCTACATAACCGAAACTGTAGCCGTTAAACCCATATTACTAAATCTTCTACATACAATCTTTATACTACCACAATCGGATAATCTTAAATTGTATTATACTTGTATAAACCAGCAACTAAAATCAACTCAAATATTTGGTGTGTACTTAACGCACTACTATATCATGATATATTAAAGAAAATCAACCTATGTTAGGCCAGAGGTGGTATTTATATATATTTTCAAGTTACATAAAGTGCTAAAATGTAGCATTATTGTACTACCACTAAAACAATAAATCATTTTTTGATTGATATGAAACTATTACGTATATAACAATATATCTTAAATAAATATTTAAATTATATGTATGAATTATGAATTAATGATTTAATATTAAATTAATTTATTTTCAAATTTTTTTCTTCTTCCCATATATAATTGATATAAAAATAAATTAATATATATTATCTATACAACCCCATGTTTTCATTAAAAATAAATTAAATAAAAAATATTTACAAGAATTTAAAATAAAAATAAGAAAAATTACATTCGAATAAAATTGGGAGAAATGGGAGAAAGCTCAAATACAATGAATTTAGTGTGGAGACAGCATTAAAGTTCCACAAAATTTATTTTAATAATATGCAGGATATTAACTTCACGCAGTGCAAAAATAATGACACCACAATAATAACAAAAAATGACTATAAAAAAATAATAAAAGGAATCTCACGCTGATTGTGGAACCAAATATTAAGATTAAATGAGGCAGTTTGAAGTCAATTCTAAGGTAAAAATTATTAAAAAATTACGGCACTAAAATAAAGAAATGTTACGCACAATAATCTGTATCCTTTATTTTCATTCAGAAAAGAAATATTTTTTAGGAAAATAAGGAAAAGAAAGACATTTATTCAATTTGGTAATATTTTTAAAATAATATAATTTAAGTTAAAACTGGAATCTATATGAGAAAGAGGCTTTCTAAAAAATATATAAAAATATAATATATATATACTTAAGTATTTAAGTACATTATATTAGTATTGAAGTATATTTGTGTATAAATAAATAAAATGCAATTTAATTTTTTTCTATACAAAAAAGCAAACGTCTTTTTAATTTATTTAATTACAAACTTATTTTTAGAAAATTCATTTTTACTGTATAGCAGAACACAAAAGATAATTACGTTCACATATAGTATATTTTTAAATATTTATTTTATCTTTGGCAGTTGTTTATATTTTACAACATCTCTTCGTGTCAGTATAAACTTAATTTCCTTAGTTTTGAACTTTAGATCGAAGGAAAACTTTTCCATATTAGAGAAAAACTTCAAAGATAAAAGTGGTAAAAGAAAATAATGTGATTCAAAAGAAAAACAAAATAATATTAAAAGCAAAATTCCTATCCTTAGGTAAACACAAACTTTATTTATTGGTATTTTATTTTTATTTCTTAAGTCCTTATTAATTAGCAAGTATTAGGAAGGACAAAAGACAACTGCAGACATGCAACCGCAGTTGAAAGGATAACAGCTTTGAAATTATAAAAGTGATAAATATTTCTGAAATATTCACTGAGTGTAAAATTACCTTTTCTATAAAGTAATTTTGAAAATTTCAATTTTATTTGATCTATAAATAATTAAGTATTTACGATAGAAACAACGTGAAAATATTGATTTCATACCAACTGCATCAATAAATTCAAGATATTTTATTCAAATGCTAATTGAAAAAAGACAACTTTTGACGTTTCAAATAAATATACTTTACATAAATTTTAAAAATTATTACTTTTATTAACCTTATCATTTTCTAATTGATTTGCACGAAATCAGTTTGTTAATTAAAGAGCTTTGTGGTAGTGTGGTTAAGAATTGATTTTAAATAAAATTTTGAAAGATAAACGAAAATAATTTCTTCTCATAACTTTGTTGGGGTTTATATGTTCAGTATATAATATTTTTATAATTTAAAATCAATTATTATATTCAATTTACTGAAAGTAAGTAACAAACAATTTTTAAAACTGATAATATTTCAATTAATGAATTACACTTAAACTTAGCTCCTTAATAGTGTCCTTTCAGAAATGAATGTTAATAAAAGCCTATTTAACAACGACATCAAATTTTGTCGATATTACTATATAAAGTGTCAACGCTTTAAGATCGTCGTTCAGAAAACTTAAGAGCGTCACTGCAAAAATCAGGTTAAAAGTCAATCATCAAAAAACAAAATATATGCTGAGATCAAAATTCAGAATCTGTAGTAACCACTTCATTATTGAGTACGATCAACAAACCAAATACTTGTAAGAAACCTAATTGTATCGCAAAAAAGAGGCAGATCTAAAAAGAGGCTAGATGATGATTAAGAAGATCTAATGAAGTTACGCGTTAGCGATTGGAAAAACTTGTTAACGGATTGAGTCAAATAGCAAAAATTGATTGTGGAAGCACTCAGTCCACACAGGACTGTTAAGCTAAGAAAGAAGAGAAAGAAGACATAAACGTAGCAAAGTACTTAAAATCAATAATAAAATAGCATAATATAGAATACGACGAGCAGCTGGACTTCTACTGAGGCAGTGTAGTGCGATCATAGCACTAACAAATGACACTACCTTCACAAACGACATTATAGATATTGAATTAGGGTTAAATTGACTCATTAGGGTCAGCACCTGTGCTAATGTTTTCGTACTGGTAAAGACCCGACTCTTAGTTTTATAGATAGAGATGACATTAGTCATCTCTATCTATCACTGTTAACTTAGGCGGACCCATATTGTTTAACTAATAGTACAAATCTAAATCTGCCACCTGTTTTATTTAATAGGGGCATGTTTTTGGTTTTAAAGACAAATTATTGTAAATAAAATCATTCTATATACAATTTAAATAATATATTAGCATAAAAAAAGCCATTGAGAAAAAACTATTTGAGATTATTCAAAGTACCTTACATTTTTCATTTAATATTAATACAATGAAGGTATGAAACCTTGCTATTAGTTTAAATGCAAAAAAAATATTCTTGATTGTTTATTTTTTTTAAATGTACTATTTAAATATTCATTTAAAAGCATATCACACTAGAAAACAATGTTAAATAAACTAATTTAAAGGGGAAATTTTTTATTTATAAAAATTCTCATAATTGAAAATTGATTTTCTACTTAAATGTTGAGAACAACAAAGAAAAACTTTTTGCACAATTTTTCTTTTCCAAAATTAAATTAATTTTATGAAAAACTGAAAGTTTTTCTTTTTATGCCGATTCATACAACAGTTTTTATTTTAATATTGAAAATCCTTATAGAAAACATTTTCTATAGGAATGTTAATGACATAACATTTTCTTTTTGTTTTGTTTGTAGTGTTGTTGACTGACACTTTGATTGTTGTTCGTTTTCTTCTTATTCCATTTTAAGTGCAGTTAACCAACACTTTTTTTCAATGTATACATTTAAATTAAATGAAATAATGATTACAGATACAAGTAAATTGGTTTATTGAGGCTGGAAAGAATCCACGCTAAAATGGTTAGACAGAATTAAGTTTAAGGTGAGAAAACTTCATTGCTTTATTAAATGATTTTGACGATTTCTAATTTAAATAGTTATTTGTTATATTATTTAGTGTTTCAGTAAAAACCAATTTTTATTAAGTTACGGAAATAATTTAAGTGTATTTAACAAAAGAAAAATCGTATAGATATTTTGAGAATTGAAGTTATGAGACTAACAGAAAATGAAGGACGTAATAAATATCGAAAAAAATAAGGTAGAATTCTAAACGTAATTAACAATTAAGTTATATTTAGAAAATGTTATATTTTATATGAATTGTTTATTAATTTCACTGATATCAAATGTGAAGTAAATCGTTTCACTTCATTAAAGCTTTTGAACAGTGTTCAGTTTATTTGAAATATAAACGGCTATATCAAAATAAACAAAAGTTATTTAGAAATTGCTAGGTTAGTATATTGTACGTTATCTACTATATAAGTGTTTTCTTTTTCAAACTTCAATATTACATAATCTAGTAGCATCATTGAAAGACTGGTTATCGACCCTTACCAGCACCTTCCTAGAAAAATTAACTAAATTTATAAAAGAATCAAGCTGATTTCCAATAAAAAAGAAGAAAGGGATTCTTTTGGTCAGTATTATAATAGGAAAGTAAATGGTCAATAAAAGGTAAATGTTATCTAACTTAATCTTACAGTAAATACTTATCAGTGGTGCTACGACGGCGGTTTGATAAGTCGGTAACTTTTTGAATTTTCCGCGAAGTTACTCTAAATTCAACAGTGCTGCCGTCAGCTGTAATCTACCAGTGGGCAATTTTTTAATTTTGAGTAAGCTAGCCGTTCAAAGCAGACAACCTTGTGAATTTTTACGAAAATAGAAAAAAATGAATTTCGTGTGCTGATTGAGCATTGTGGCCAAAATCCACGAATTGGAATACGAACTCCTACCCCATCCAGCATATTCTCCAGATTTAGCCCCCTGCGACTATTTTCTGTTTCCAAACCTAAAGAAATGGCTGGGCGGTAAAAGATTTGAGTCGAGTGAAGAAGTCATTACCTAAACAAATGCGTATTTTGAGAGCTTTGAGAAAACCTATTATTTGGAGGGAATAAGAAAATTAGAAAAACGCTGAACTAAATGTATAGAGCTAAAAGGTGATTATGTAGAAAAATAAATATTTTATTCAAAAAGTCACTGACTTATCAAACCGCCCTCGTAGTAAACATGTTTATATTATAACAAATTTTCCTATTCTCATATTAGAAATATTCAAATATACATTCATTCAAATATCCAAGATTCAATGCAGGTAAATATTATAGAAGCTTATAATCTAAGATATTTTTATTTTAAAAAAACATTTCGATAGAAGGCAGAAGATATATAAACAAAGAAAGCATAAGCAAAATATATAATTCAAAAAATTTGCTTAGAATATTCAAATTATACAAAAGGTTCTTTCGCTTTTATCTGACAAGGTACCCGTACTTTTTTAATATATATTTCCTTTAATCTGCAAGGTACCGGTTAATATGCAATACACAATTTTTCATATAAAAAATCAATCAAATAAATTTTCTTCTCTTTGCAGATTAATTTTTTTTCTTTATATAAGTCTCAGCCATACAAATTAAGAAGTACAAAAAGGACTTTTTGTGCTTTGTAAGCCTTTAAGAACTACAATAAATGTTTTTTGCATTTGCAAAAATTTGCATATTTTTAAGAAACAATTTAGGGTTACCTACTTGACATGTTGAGAATGACAAGAAAATCAAAAGAAGTAAAAAAATTAAAGTCAGTATGAAAAATCAGGAAAGAGTAAATTACACCCGTACCTACCGGAAAATATACTGTTGGAAGTCAGTTTTCCCCAAAAAATAAAAAAAAAATAAAACTTTTAAAAAGTTATTTTAAAAATATTTACATTTTCTTTTCTTTTGTTTTTTTTTTTGTGATACAAATATCAAACCTAAATAAACAGCGTGGTTTGAAGCCGGCACAAAAAGAAACTACAGTACCAAATACTCGTACATGACTTCTTTCAACCTAACCTCGAAATGTATACAATTTAAATACATTTTATGTCAAACTTTTCACTTTCATTTTATGTAATTTTGTTTTTTCTTATTGATGTCTTTGTTTTTCTTAACAACTCGTTAATAATTTGTTGTTGTGTATTTTACTTGATGTTCTCTAAATCTTGGGTTAGTGTTCGAAATGATACCTTAAGGGTTTGGCAATTTCATAAGCTCTTACAAATGAAATCTAAAACCGCACCAAAAAGCTTTTATGGAAAGGTAAACTTTATATAAAATTACTGATATACGACTATGTTATTAATTGAAAAGTTAATTACAAAATTGCGTCTTGAAAATATTATTTAGCCTTATGTCACTATTTTGTTATGCATTATATTAAATTAATTTTAACGTTCGTTTTGATGAAAGAAACTATATACTTAATATAAAATATTGTTTTCCATAGAGAGGTTTTTTTTAAACAGTAGTGAATTGCAACAACACAAATTTTTTTTATTATTTTTTAATTATAATTTTTACTGTTTCGAGTATTGCCAAAAATGCCCATCATCATCATTATTATTTGTAAATAATTTTTTACGAATATGCAATATATAAAATTATGAATTATTTTTATATATATTTATTTTTATAAATATTTTATAAAGGTTTTTTGAACAATAATGAACTACTACAACAAAAATTAATTTTATATTATTTTAATTAATTGAATTTTTGGCTGACCATACAGCTGCTTCGAGTATTGCCAAATACTCATTATCAGTGGTCTTGGAAATAATTCTTGTATTATTTAATTATTCGTAAATAACCTTTTGAGATTGCAAGTATCAAGAGTCTAACTCGTGACCTGCCATATTTGCAGCTCAGAGTAAGTGCTCGTTAACCAACTGTCCTAAAGCCGTATTTGACTGACTTTTGTGTTCGCACGTTTTTCTAGAGTTTTGTTAATTTACTGTAAAAGTTTTATAAACAAATTTACTTGCTGTGTTTATATTATTTATTTTATATATAGTAGGTAATATTTTTATAAACATTATTTTTTGATAACGTTTATATAAAACATTATTCTTAAAAATCTTAAAAATAGGTGTATTTACCTAGATATATCTAATAGATTTTATGATTGAAAAGCAATTTAATTGTAGTTAATCAAGGCAACTTATTTGTTAAAATTTAAATAAATTAATAATATTAGTATAATAAGATTAATATTAATATAAATTAATATTACTCATGTGGAAATTTTTAGTACTTGCATATATTTTAACTTTTAATTTTAAATATGTCATAATGTAACTTTTATGATTATTATATGAATTTTTTATTATTCATTATTATTTATTTTATAATAATATATATTATTAAAAAATTTATGTCTTTGAATTATAGTAGAAATTCTTTACTGGTAATAACTTATTGGTTATTTTTATACAAGCAAAAATAATCATTTATATTTAAAAATATTTATTTTTCGCAACCTTATAAATATACAATTAAAATACTTTTATGTACATTTTAGTTTTAAAATTATTTGTGTCTATTCTCATATACTGAATAAAAATAGTAGGAGGGTTTCCCCTCCTACTATTCTATGACACTATTCTACTATTCTATGACAGAAAATAATTATGCGAAGGAAGAAAGCTGATGCAAGCATCCTATTTTTACTAAATTATTATTTATTCATTAAAATTAATTAATAAAAATAGTTAAATTGTATTAATATAATATAATATTAATACAATATAATATTAATATAATATAATATTAATATAATAAAATATTAATAATAATTACTTTTTTTATTAAATTATTAACTTAATTTTAATATATTTAAGTTGTTATATAATAAATGTTAAACAATAGACATATAACATACAATACCATTTACGTTATAATATATAAAATTCAAATAAAAAACCACGCTTCCACTTTGTTTAAATAAAAATCTTCCAATTTAAATTTAAGCAAATAAAAAGATTTTTCTGAGAATACTTAAATAAAAACTAATTTTTAAATATTCAGACTCTCCATAAAATTTAAAATAAAATTACTAGAATAGTTTTTATAGACTTATACATATATAAATATTGTACATCAAAATACGTTGATTACAACTTTTAGTTAAATATTTTTTCCAGTCAGTTATTCAGTCAATAAAGATACTGACAATCGCTTTCCGGTAGTTCTTAAAAAATAAATGGCCTCATGTGATTTCAGTATATAAAGCAAAAAATGGTAAATATGTGCTAAAACATATTTACAGAGTTTATTATATTTATATAAAATTTTAAGTAGCTTACATTTTACTCTGCCAATTTTCATAAAGGATAAAATAAAATATTGTGGTACTGAAATGCATTTTTCTATTTCAGAAAATTTTAATGGACAGTCAATTTTTTACTGGTTTGAGTGCTTTTTCCACAAATGATTTTATTTTTTATTTAATTTTTTTTTATACGTTTTTCAATTTTTTTTTGGGCCAGTCTTTTGAATGTATCTATAGAACTCGGCAATCTACAAGATATTTAAGTTTTTATTGAACTCACTAAAAAGCTGCCTGCTATAAATGTTGTTAGTATGCGGTACAAATGAGAATATCTTATAAAATTATTTTCAATAGTTTTATTTTCACTTTATACAGGGTTCTTAGATTGTTTTTTTAACGAAATTATTTTTCAGAAATATTTATAAAATGGTATTTTAAGTTTTTTCACTCAACTTAATTAAGGTTATATTGTAAAAGAATTATAAATAATGAAAATATAAATTTGTGAAATATATTCAATTAATACAATAAATAATAATATTTCATTTTATGGTTTCGAAACCACAACCTTGTCATTGAGATTTTCATTAAATTCTGAGAACTGAGTTCTTTTAAGATAATTTTGAATGAAATCTCGGTATACAAAACAGTGTCGTATTTCCAGATACAATGGTTTTCTTGAAAGTTACTTTCTTCAAAATTATTAAACAGTCCATATACTAAAACATCGAATCGTAAACTAAACATGTAATCCTTTGGATAACAATCGTATGTTATTGGACGAGAGGTCAGGTTCAAGAAATGAACAACCCTTTGCAATATATAAAAATTTATGAAGAATCGACGACACTCAACTCATGACCAAAATGAGAAAAACAATATTTAAAAAAAGTTAGCTGTAAAAACAAATTTACTAATTCATAATAATTGAACTAAATATATTTATGTATAAAAAAATTCTAAGCCAATTATTTAAGTGAGAGATTTGTGTCTACAAGAGAAATGTGTGAAAACCTTATAAAATAATATAGAGTGAAAACTGCTTCGAATGACTTTAGTCATCAACTCAAATCATCCATTTAAATAGAGTCTCCATATATAATGGGTGTCAGTTAGGATTTTCACTTTTTAATATGTAGTTTATTTTTCCGCATCTAAAAATGCATGCCATTAAAGGGAAATTTTAACTATTTTTTATGTAAAAAATTTTAAATTAAAATCCACCGCAAAGTTTTTCATATAAAATAATTATTACTATGAACGCGTTTACACTTGCTGCGAAATAATGCCATGTCCACAAGCGATAATTATATTTATGCTAGAAGCCGTAAAACCCACAAAACTAAGAACTATTTTTCTCTTAAATTCGTTCTTTATGTGAATAATCTGTTAATGATGCATTAAATCTGTGGCTTACGGGGTAAAGTGTCCTTTAAAGACGTTGTTGTATGAAAAAAAACCAACAGAAAATATTGTGTCAAAATAGGTCAGATAAAATCGTTTAATTCATAACATATACGTATAAATATTTTCAAACATGATAAAAATATATATAAACGTTTTGACTTTAATTTATAGTAAGCATGATTAAAAAATCTATCACTATTTTATATGTCCATATATATAAAACACAGCTATATGAATAACATACTGTAATCTTTATGCAAAACCCACTACTTCTGTAAATTTTCGGCACATATATACTTAGACTATTGATTTCCTTACAAATATTTCTATGTATATCCTTATTTCATATTATGTAGGACATTATATATAGAATTTATTATATATAAGATATATTATATATAGGATATATTATATACCGGATATATGGTATTATATATAGGATATATTATATATAGAATATATTATACTTCGGATATATTGTACATCGGGTGTATTATATATTGAATATTTTATATGAAGGATATATTATATATAGAATATATTTTATATGGAATATATTATATATGGGATAAATTTATATACTACTTATATATTTAAATTTATATCCTACTTGATCTGCTAGTTAAACAAATCATTTTCATACACACCCTGTATATAAATGAATTATGTATTTGAAATAAATTCAAATAATTTCATCTTTATTTGCCAAGAATACTTGAATGACATGGCAGAAACTCAAGAAACCAACTTTTTATAACGCGTTTAGAGTAATTTTTTCCCAAAACCTTGACCTAATTTCCTTTAAATACTTTCAAGTAAGGACTTGACTATGAGGTAACTGAAGTACCACTGCAATTTTACAGCAAGTAAATGTCATACACTTTGATTTTTTAAGTAGTATTAAAGTACATATCCGAACTAATAAAATATTTAATCGCTTTTAAGATATTTCTTAAAACGTTACGTTACGTTTCATTGCTTCAACGTATGCAATCCGTTACGTCGTATTAATAAAAGCAGAATACGTAAGATACACACAAATAACTAAAGTAATTTTATGATGAAATAACTAAGAAATAATTCATGAATAACATTTACAAAACTACTTGTACTTTAAGTTATCAAAATGAAGTTAGTTTATTTAGGTTAAAATTATATATGTTGAAATATATTTACATATATACATATACGTATATTTCAATTTCATTTCGACATTATGACAACTGCATTTACAAGTATGTGTACTTGTAGTATGAAACACTTACGTCACACTGACTTCAGAGATGAAGATATTAGTTTTCTGAGACTCATAAATTCAGACAATTATGAAGACATTTTCAGTAAACCCAACAATAAATTTGACAATTTAGTTTCTATGGATAGGGATAAGTACAAGGCTTACGGCTATAATTACAAATATCATATGTTGTCCTCTCGTTCAAATATGACATTGTCTTGCATTTCGTACACAAATTCGATAGGTCATTTTGACTAGAATTTCGTTATTGCAATACGATAATTTGACTTAACATTTTCTGACAGTTGCAACTGACAACACTTTTTAGAGATATCCACATATGTGTAGGATTAAGAAATGGCAATAAATTAATTAAATTTTGTTAAGAGGAGCAGGTTAAGACCAAGTCAATGTTATTGTCGCTATTACTTAGTGTATTTATACATAATTTATAGCATTTCAATTTGCTCGATGTCAAGATTTATACCATGGATTATTGTGGAATTGCACTGAAGTATCATTGTAAACGCAAGAGAATAGAAAATAAGTTATTTAGTAGCTCTTAAGATACAATTCTATTAATAATAAATTTGTATGATTTTGACATTTGTAAAGAATAAGTTTAAATAACTTAAAGGCAATTTATAATTTTATAAAGTGTTTTATAAACAACAACAGATATATATAAATAATTATGACACATATAGTTCTGAAATTAATTTCAAATTATATACAAAGAAGACAGTAAATAATAGTGATTATTAATTAATTTATTTTATTAATAATAATTTTGTTTTTTGTTTATTAATAAACTTTTTTAAAAATTTTTCATTTGTTTTTAAAAGATTTTATTTTAACCGATATTTCGATTATAATCTATAGTCATCATTAGGAACTAATGGTAAGGGTACTAAAAAAAGTTTATTATTTAACTATTGGCCAATTAGTCAGCAAAAAAACGAGGTTATTATTAAAAAATTTTTGGTTATTAAAACACTAAATTATTAATTTTATTAATTAAAATTTTTAGGTGACCCTACAGTTGTTTAGTGTCTTTTCAAACATCCATTATATTTGGAAATATTTTCTAAACAGTTTGATTTCAAGGCGTTTTCCAAACATCCATCATTTTGGGAAGTATATTCTAGATTGTTCGATTTCAACGCTTGGTAGTGTAGTCTAAAAATTATATTGTAGTGGAACAATGAAGTCCAAACACTAAAACAATTGTACCCAAGATCATTGATAAAGTGGGTGCTTGACAATATTCGAAACAGCTGTATGAACGATTAGTAAAGAAATTTCATTAATTAAAACTAAAATATTGTTGCTATTCATTACTATTTACCCACACTTTTTCAATTTAAAATACAGGTATAAATATTTTCTGGTTTTAAAAGTAAACACTAATAAAACACACTGGTGGTCCTTGCCATAAGTTACTAAATAGAGTATCGTCGCAACAGTATGACAGTACTGAATCCTTTTGAGGTAATTTTCAATAACTTTTCGAGACATAGTTGGAAATAGTTCGACCATAACTAGACTAAAACTAGATGGATTTCAGTTTTTAAATCATCAAGAGTTAAAAGATTGTCGACATAAACATAGTATTTTTCGTAAGCCATAACATCTAGAGGTGACTGAAAAAGGTTCAGTACTGACAAATAGCGTGATCTTAGTATAATGATTCTTCGAAACGTCCCAAAAACTTCTCGAGCAACAAAGCTTAAACAGAACGTGTGCTAATCTGCTATTAAAACCATATATCTTCTTAAATCATATTGTAAGTTTCATGAAATTTAATAACATTGTGACTCTACCGATGATAATTGACGGTTTATGATATTATTTTGTCATTTTAAAAAAGTAGGAGCATATTGAATCTCTAGACCTAATGTGACACAAAAGCATACATTAATCATTTGTGAATCAAATTCTCTTTTAAGGCAATGTGTATTCACTAACTTGAATCAATCATTTTGCTTCGCAACATATCCACCAATCGAAAAATGAGTCAAATTAGTGAATAAAATTCGATGTAAAAAGAACCCACTATAGCATCAGCATTTTTATTATTAGTTTTCACATTTTTAACATGTTGAGCGGTTAGGTTAGGTTAGATTATACCGTCGATCACTGGTGAAACCACTTAGGACAATAGCCCATTGTATTATAGTATCTGCAGGAAAAACGAAGTTTTTGAAGTTGAGCGGTTGCTAAGCGCTTAATTTTATACAATGGAAATCTTTTATGTAAACATATAATGCTTTATTTATTAGTTTTGCTTGAGACATGTCACTGAAAAATTCAGGATCATGACATGAATAGCAATTTAATTTTTACGTGATATTTGAATTATAAAAATTTGATTATACATACATTAATATATTTTCGTAGACTTCAAAAATAAATAAATATAAAAAACATATATGGTCTATTTATTTTTGATTTATTATTTATTATAATCCTTATTAGTTCTGTAATCATTATGATTCCATTGGTTTCAATATTTGAGTATATTGTATATTTTATTTAAATAAATGAATTTAAATACAAAATTATTTCCGTAATTAACTTAAGAAAAATATATTTGCTATGAAGAAATCATGAAATTTTTCCACATACTCCTATTCCAGTGAGAATCAAGTAACCGAAAAGTATATAAATCACACATTGGTGTTAGATATAACTATGTAACCATGTAATGTTGACTTCACTCTGTGATTACAATATGGTAACATTGCAAAGCCTATGAAAATTAGGCCATTTAACACATCAAAACTCAGTTCAATAAAAAGCATAGCTAATAGAATTGCGGTGAGAATTGATAATATTGAAAATATTTAAGAACTAATAAAAAAAAAAATATGTAAGTAAAAATTTGAAAAACAGATTTAAGAAAAAAAAATGTGAAAAATATACAAATTAAGCTAAAAACAGTGGCGATAAATTTTTATAAAATATTTCAAGCGATACCGCAACAGACAACAATTGATTCATTTTTTCCAGCAACGTCAACGTCAAATTCAACGTCAATCGTTGGTCAAATGGTTACATTTTTTTTCTCTTCTTGATTTTGTACTATTCGAAACTAGGTGCTAATTGCTTAAGCACACAACAACGAGTTATATGGGCTAAGATATATTAAAAACTAGTTAACCAAATGTGGTAATTTGGTACTTGTTACCCCGAAAAAAGGCGATAATAAATCTGTTTGCTTACTAAAGATCAGGTTAAGAAGAATTTTTTAAGTTTATTTCAACTCAACTGGTTAAGTAGATCGCATTCGTTAGTACGAATTTGGATTTGAACAGTTGATGTAGTGTAGCTTTAAAAAAATTTACAAAAATTGTATTAAATAATATATTGAGAAAATATAATTAAATATGTTAAAATATAAAAAATTTTAAATATTTAACAAGTCAATAAGTGTCCTTCTCGACTAACGCATACAATTGGGGAACTTGGCAAGATGTCGGAATAGCTGAACGCCTCTGTATTGTTCAAAAACACGGCTATGCCTCATCTAGTCAATTGCTACAATTGCATAACAACATTGCCAACATGACAAAGTGAAAATTTGATTAATTAATTTTATAAATGGCTTATAAGTACTATCCTAACCTATAAGTGTTACTGTGCAATATAAAAATACTAACAAATTAAAAAAAAAACTAGTTTTTGAATAATTGAAATACTTTAAAATCCTTTACTCCATCCTATCAAAACTCACTACGTTAAATGAAAAACTTTTCTATTGTCACACTTTTATTTTCAGTAAAAGTTTTTATGTTTTTCACAGTGCTCGGCTTTTCCGGCTCAGAGACTTTCATTGCGTCTGCATACTTGGATTTATGTAATTAAACTTTGCTGATTATGAGTTTTTAATTATCATCACTTTTCAAAAATATTTTCAACGTCGCATAACACAGACAACACACCAGTCTCCATACCAGTCGAAAACCCCACACATATACGAAAATCCTAGCAAATAAGGCGACTAAGCAGTGCTAGACTTTGGATGTGTGTACGCCTGTGTGAGATACTTTCTGAAAAGGATAAATCCTACGTAATTATAAATGTATCTGCTACCATTGTTTTTAAGTTTCAGGCATGTGTTATAGATATGAGCAACTATTTTGGTTGCTTAATCAGAATTCTGCGTGAAATTGCATTTTTAATTGAATTTTGTACATAATGTTATATACTATAGATTGTGTCTAGAGTTGCATAAAAATATTCAATTAAAAGTTTTTTTTCTATATGTAGTCATGGATTTTTAGTATTAGTTTGTAGATGTGTTATGAAAAGTGAAATAGAAATTAAATAACAAATTAATTTTCATTATTCGAATATAGATGAAAAGTATACTTTAAAAAAAAAATGAATATCTAAACTTTATAAAATGAAGTTATTTATGCTGTTAAATAAGTCTACTAACTTACATAGGATAAAATCAAAATCCTTAATATTAATTAATCAAGAAGTTAACAGCCACAAACTTTAAATATACTAAATGCGATATATGTATCTAATAAAGAAACTTTTAAAGTATACTAAATAAAAGCAAGTTAAGACATAAGCTTTGACTTTACCGAGCTAGGATATCATTTACAAGGAATTTTGAATATATATTAAGGTTTCATTTATGTGATTAAATATATATAATATAATTTATATATATATATATATATAGTATATAATATATATTATATAATTTAATATATTAATATTTTATAAATTTTTATATTTTTATTAATAAAAATATATTTTATATTATTACTAGATAATCCGACAAACGTTGTTTTGCCTTATAAATTATTTCTAGTTTCTAGATAAATTCTAGTGTAGACAAAAAGTAACTTACTTATTATAAGTGTGTAAGTATGTGGTATATGCATGAAATAGGCATGGAGCGCTATGAACGAAAAGGAAAATAAAAATAAACGCCAAACAATATTATTTTTAAGTTATTATAGTTCATTTATTAAATTATTAATTTAAAATCAATAAATTTGTATGATACCAAGTTCCCTGGCAACAACTGTTGTATCTTCAAATTTAAATTGTCTTGGATTGACTGTAAATAATAATAATGATAATTGGCCAGTAACATTAACCAACAACAGTCGAAGATAAAAGCACTCAGTGTGTCTTGGATTAACTATAAATAAGCGTTCGATTTAAATAAATTGAGACATGCATAAACTGGTGAAACTTGCTTGCGGGGCATCCATTTTTTTTTGAGCCCATGTGAAATAGCGTGGTACTTGTGAATAGAGTAATGTTCTTGCAAAGGCACCAAAATCATCCGTACTATTACACAATTAAAAAAATGCAATGAGTGTAGATTTAGGTGGATTTGTACCACGATCAATCACTGTCTCGTTCGTGAAAAAAATACGCTGACCGTTTTCAAGATGAACGGCTACCTGAACAGCTGCTGGATCCCGTTCATGAATTAGAAAACCGAAGATACGCCAAGCAGCTTCATTGGAGCTGATGTACCGACCAATTTGGTAGAGCGTAATTTCACCGTTTTTGTTCATTGGAGGAGCATTTATATTAGTATTTTCTACTCTAAACACAGCCATATCACTGCCTTTATGGACATACTTATATATTTGATGCTCTTCACAGAACTGCAAAACTCAACATTAATAATGAGCATTGTATGTTTAGCTTAGCAGAGGCGAATACGGCACCACCCGCCATTGTCCCCCATTATCGGGATTTCTTCGACGATATATTGGATATCCGTCGGTATTTGTTATAGTATCATTAGTGAAAGCTTTAGATTTCAATTTTTAGTACATTTTCCATCTGCCATGCAAGGCGAAGACGAAGAACGAAGTGTATGTAAATGCTCGATGTACTTGTTGGCGTAGTTACATAAAATATTAAGAAAAAAATTTTTCTTTTTCAAAAATATAAACAAAATTTATGTCAAAAATAAAAAAATTTTTTGTTAAAGCAATAAGGATATTTTTGCTAGGTTGGGACTCCCTAATCACTTTAGCGGTATGAAAAATAGATAGTAGCCGATTCTCAGACCTACTGAATACGCATATAAAATTTGGTAAAAATCGGTAAAGCTGTTTCGGAGGAGTACGGTAACTAACATTGTGACATGGAAATTTTATATATAAGACCGCAAACAGACATCGTTTGGCCTTGTGACTTATTGATGGTCTTTGCAAATGCCAATCTAATAGAAAATTGAACGTGTTTGAATTAAATTGGCTTGTCTGTGAGAATCATTGGAATTCGTGGCAATAAAACTTTTTCGTTTCGGACCTTGCGATTCAAAATGGTGGCTTCGATAATGTTTTTCATCAATTTTTTAATTACCAATCGCGTACTATTGCATAGCCGTGGTGGGTTCAAATTCCGAAGTAAAATAATCGGTGATCCAACTTTCAGTCGTAAAATGTGTGGTGGGATGCCTGGCAAATCCAGTGAGTTTAAAAATTCTGCTGGATAGTTTACAACTTCGTTGGTATCACAAACTGTATCGATCGATTTGTATGATATTAAGTCGCCTGGCAATGTCTGCTTTCTCTTGAAGTTTAATTCATCAACGTCCACGTTTTTTTTTGCTGCTAATGGCTTTTTCTGCCAGCCACCCATGATTTATGTATTGTATGTGTACATCTGGAAATACGCGGTCAATGAGAGCATTTTGGGAATCAACGATAGTGCAAAAATTAGGGGGCAGTTTTATGAATTCAGTATTTTCATAGACAACAACTTTTCATATTATAGCAAGTTTACTTTTTCAAAAATATAAAAAAATTTATGTCAAAAAAATAAAAAAATTTTTGTTAAAGCAATAAAGATATTTTTGCTGGATAGGGACACCCTAATCACTTTAGCGGTATGAAAAATAGATAGTAGCCGATTCCCAGACCTACTGAATACGCATATAAAATTTGGTAAAAATCGGTAAAGCCGTTTCGGAGGAGTACGGTAACTAACATTTTGACAAACTTAATTTTATATATAAGATATAATATATATAATATAATACATAAAAATATATATATAATATACTATACAGGAACTTATATGTAATATAAATATATCATAACATACAAGGTTAAGCGATTGAAGTGCTACCTATAGAAGTGACCATATCTGTTTTGTGTGTAATTATTATTTATTGATTTAAATTACATAAATTTGTAAAAATACTCTAAATTTCAGAATCCATTCATTTTAATTCGATGTGGTGACCCTTTGCCTTGACTATGACTTTCAGCGCATCCATGCTGACATATTTTTTATTCCTTTCCTGGCTCTCCAAAATGGCCCACATAGAATAGTCCATCTGATTTGCATATAGCAAATTCGAAAATTACTGTGTGGACAAAATGAAGTGTGAAACATGATTTTTTACCCATTTTGGGTTCACACGATGTTTATGAGATGATGTCGAGTCTTGTTGGAACGTCTATGGTCTACGACTGAAATGTCTGTGCGTCATGGCTCTAAAGCAACTTCGAAAACTTTTTTCCCGATAATAAATCGCATTGACTTTGACACCAGGCTCGATGAAAACTATCGGAGAGCGTCCATCGGCGGTCACATTTGCCTATACCATTACTTGAGATGGAAAATTACTTCGGGTGGTCATTTGTAGTCTCAAATGACAGTGAATAGCAGTGCAGTTCATAAACTCGATTATTTTAAGAGTTTATGAACTGCTCAATGAGAAAATGTTTCTCATCAAAGAACACAATGTATGAAAATTTGCAACTTTCGTACAAGCGTAACAACTTCTTTGCTCTTTCGAGTCTAATTTTCTATTGCTTTGGTATCACTTCAATCCCCTATATTATATATTATATATTATAATGTATAATAACATATATATAATATAATTTGTATCTAATATAATATGTAATATTTTAATACTAATAAGAATTTTTTTTAAAGCTTATATTTCATTATCTATTAAAGTTGAAAGAACTGTTGGTGTGGATATAACATATATTCTTAAATAATCAAGATGAGTTCTGAAATAATGTGCGTTTTCTTATTCTTAATCACGTCAAGGCCTTTTTTTTTTATATGGATTGCACTGAATATAACGTTTAATTTATTTATTAGAAATTGTGGTAATATTGAATAAATGAACTTTGAAGTTTGGCAATTTTTATTGAAAATTTCTATATAAACATATTCAATGTTTCCAGAAATTTAATCTTAAATTAAAAGGTTTAGTAAAAAATTTACGCTATAAATAATACACAAAGTTGCAAAATTGATTTACAAATAACAAATATTTTTAAATTTACGATATATAACAAAAATGTGAAATTAGCAAAAGAGATGGAATGGAAATCGATTGTAATTAGTTACAAAAAAAGCATTGTAATCAGTCACAAAAACTAAAAACAAAAATTTATAAAAGTTCGTAATTAAAAATAATATTTAATTAGCTATTTAAATATAATTGGAAGTCACAGTGGATTGATATTTTAACACAATGAAAATCAATTTCTATTTATAAACTAAAATTTTGTTAAATTTTCAATTAAAAATGAATTTGTTAAATTGAAAATCCTTTTTTAATTGCACATTTATCAACAAAATTAATTAGTAGAACTTAACAATATGGCATTTAAAGTTAAATTATAGTTTATTGAATATACTGTATGCATATAAATTAATTAAAATGCAATGAACTATGCACTTAGCGTCATCAAAGTAATTTATTTTAAATAAACTGCAACAAAATCTATGAAAAAGCTGATTTATTAGTATTTTCGAAAATACACTTGAAAAGCAATTAATTATCAAAAACAAAAACTTTCTAATGCCACAGTTTGATGTATGGATAAATTTTATAAATTAGGTTTGGAAATTGTTTTTAATGAAAGTCAATTAAAATTTAAACTTTTTGTCATTAAAAAGTTAAAGTAGTAATTGATGATTTTTGATTAAATTTTTGAAATGCAGAGTTATATTGTATCAGAAAATTTGATGAAAAGTTGTTGTAATAAATAAATTATTATAGGCGAAATATAAATTTAATATAAAATTTTATATTAATTTAATAAATAAAAAAACAAGAAAAAAGAAATAATTGTTTAAATTTTGTATCTTTTGTTCATAGGTTTGCAGTCATCAAAATTTTTTTTTTTTGATGGACCAAATTATCTTTGAAGCCTAATAGCTTCAGCTGTGTTAAGCATCATCCCATCAACACCGATGATGTTGAACGCAGTCACCTAAAATCGATAATTGTTCTAGAAAACATAAAGAGTAGGTTTAAAAAATCGTAAAGTGAATTTATATGAACTAATGAACAAAAGGTAGTTATATTTACTATATTTAGATATATATTGATTCACTCTTATGCTTCGTTAATTGCTTGACAATAAATCCTAAACAAGTTTTAAATCTTTGAATTTTATATTATTTATATTACAATTTATTTATATTTATATTTAAATTCACTTGTATTTAAATTTATTTATATTATTATTTTTTTATATTTAAATTTACTTATATTTAAATTTACTTATATTTGAATTTATTTATATTTTTATTTATTTATATTTTTATTTATTTATATTTTTATTTTATTATATTTTTATATATTTATTTATATTTTTATTTATTTATATTTTTATTTAATTACATTTGAATTTACTTATATTTTTATTTATTTATATTTTTAGATTTTTATATTTTTATATATTTATTTATATTTTTATTTACTTATATTTTTATTTACTAATATTTTTATTTATTTATATTGAAATTTAGTTATATTTTAATGTATTTATATTTTTATTTATTTATATTTTGATGTATATAGTTATAGTTTTATTTATTTATATATCATTTATTATATTTTATTGTTATATTTATAGTTACTTTAATTTTACTTTTTTATATTTTATTTGACTTATATTTTAGATTTATTATGTTTTTTAATATATTTATTTATATTATTTATTATAAATTTTCATTTATTTATATTTTTGAATTTATTTATATTAAATTTACTTGTATTAAATTATTTATTTTATTATTATACGTTATGTATTATCCTTAATAGTTCATATTTTGCTTTATATTTTTATTTACTTATATGTTTATATACTTGTATTCTTATTTAGTTATATTTTTGCTTATTTATATTTTTATTTATTTATATTTTTATTAAGTTGCATTTTTATTTATTTATATTTATATTTTTATTTATTTACATCTGCATTTATTTGTATTTTTATATATTTCTGTTTTTATTTATTTATATTTTTATTTACTTATACTTTTATTTATTTATATTTTATTTATTTACGTTTTTATATATTTATATTTTTATTTATTTGTATTTTTATTTATTTATATCTTCATATATTCACATTTTTATTTATTTATATTTTTATTTGTTTTAATTTTTGCGTATTTAATATTTTATCATTACAAATATTTTCAACTATAAACATTACCACAAAACCATTTAATAATTTTAATAACAAACAAAAACATGTTGAAAATAGTAACACTTTCCTGTTTAAACCATTTTGGTATTGAATACTCCGTGGTTAAGAATATACAAAAGTTTCTGCATTGCGGTAAAAATATTAAAATTTCTGCATATAAAATTCTAACGCGAGGATAAAATGTAATATGAAAGCAAAAAAATAGTTTAAAACTATATAAATATTTAAAGGTCGTAAACTCAAGTGGAAAAAATTACGCTTTTCAGTAAAATTTTGTTTACAGAATTTTCACATAGAATTTTCACATAGAATTTTGAAACATTGTTTACTAAATTCGAAAATTTTTTTTTATTTATGTATATAGTACCAAAATAAAATTGAATATCTAATCACTTGTAAAATATTGCTAATATTTTAGAAATGAAAGGATGCAAAATAGCTTTAAAGAAAACAAAAGTATCTGAAAACTACACGACAACTGTGGGCGTTGTGTACTCAATTTTTTAGTTAAAATTTTTAATTAAAACTTTCATGAATTTCCTAAAAATTGAAATTTTTTGTTTACACTTTTTATGGAGTGAACAAGCAAGACTTAATCTTTTTTAACATACTTCATATATCACTTCTAAGCGAAATAAAAAAAACTTAATTTAAAAATATTAAACTTAAATTAAAGCATATTAAAAATAAGTTTTGAATAATTAATTAAAATCTAAATAGCAGTAATTTCTTTTATGTCGTTAAATTTAAGTACAAATAAAAATATTGTATTGAATACAATAAAAAAAGGAAACAAGAATTTTTAACACTGTATTAATTTCATTAAAATAATTTATTAAATATATGATTAAAAATAAAATAATTAAAAATTTAAAAAAATATTAATCAGATAAAAATAAATAAATAACAATACAAAAACAAATAAATAATATATAAAATAAAATAAATATAAAATTAAGTAAATAATAAATAAAAATAATAATAAAAATAACAAAAATTTGGTTTCAAAATTAAAATAAACTTAAAGGCTTTTGATATTAAAATATTTAAATATAATAAGAAAAAGAGCACTATACAATTTTCTAAATATTGAAAAAAAAAATGTTAATCATCATTCTCGGTAGTATGATATCTGATCAAAATTAGTACAAAAAAAATGTAAAAACTTTAATGGAGAAATTAAAATCATTTAATTATTTAAATAATTTTATATATATAAAGCTTTTAAAAATACATAAAACAAGTTTCAAAGAATAGAAAAGATTTATTCATTTATGTTTATTATTAGTTTTTATATTTAATGTTTTGCATTTCTTTTTTTATATTTAGTTTGTTTCTATTAATTTTTTTTAAATATTTTTGTAATTTATTAAATATGTTCAGTTACATATACTTTTAGCACTTATATCAGTTAATTTTAATAAATTTCTTCTATAATTATATTTAATTGCTACTGCCATATACGTCATAAATCGATAAATTATTAATGCATTTAAGTGCATTGCAAAATATGACGGTGTCATATTTACTCCGATTTTTTATTCATTATTTTAAATTTGATTCATGCTGGCAAAGTTTTTATATTTATTATTTAATACAGTTGAACAATAAATTGATAAAAAGTTATTAAATTTAATTATAAAAAGATAATTTTTAATTGAAATGCAAACTATTTAATTGAGCGAACCAGAAACCAAATAAGTTGTGTTTATTTATAATTTTTAATGAAAAAACTTTTAAATATGACAAATCAATTAGATATTAATTATAAAATTGAATTAAAAGTGTAACTTTTATTTTTTTAATTTTTCATATATATATTTATATATAAAAATTAAATTTGAATCAAATTATTAAATTTATATGCTACGTATATTTGTTTCGAGTGCATTTCGAAGATATCGGAATGATTTTGATGATATCTTTGTTTCAGCAAACTATTGCTGTATTTCAGAGAATTTGATCTGATCAATATAATGCAAATTTAATTTGCAATCAATACTGTTTCAATAGGGGTATTCACTCTGTCCTGCAAAGTCATTATAAGATACACGAAACTCAACTACTATTAGATAAAAGATAAGAATGGTAGGCTATCTACTGGAGAAGTGCCGCTAATGCAATGTATATTTACGTTAAAAAAATATTTTTATTTTTTATTTAAAGAAAGAAATGTAGGACACATTTTTAAGTTATAATTTTAATTTTATTTTATATTGTTAAAAAAAAAGCAAAGCTGTCACCAAAAAGTGGCTATGCAGAGCATATTGTGAGTGAAAGAATGGACATATTAAAACATGTTGATTAATACAAATATCCGACCATTACTAATAATGGAAATATCGCAGAGTAAGTTAAAGAATGAATCGTCCAATAGTCTAAGTCTGATTTTAGACACACCTGGATATAGACATAACAAGTGTTCCGGTGTCTTCTTTTCATGCGATGGTAGACATGCACTATATGTTAGACGATTTGACAGAACAGGAGGAATCTGGCTCCATGCTGCCTTATCATCTACTATTCCGTTGAAACAAAAATCAACCAAGCTACTTCTATATTTCAGGATATAATCGGGTTAATATTCTACAGATATTGAACCGATTAACTTTTATGCCAAGTCGGAGCCACAAGTTATGGTAAAAGTAAATTTAAAAAATTTGATTTTAGTTATACTGAAGCGTACAAGTCAAACGTACAGACTTGTATTCCTAATTTCCTTTCAATTTTCATCTCAGTTATGACTGTTAATACCGATTAATCAGGATATCCATCAAGTTTGTTATTTATAAGCGGTAATATTTTCAATTTTCGTTCCAACATTAAATAATTTTTAATTTTAAAAAAATTATAGTATTAAAGAAATTATAATGTTAAAAAAATTATAATATTAAAAAAATAATATTAAATTAATGCCAAGTAATGAGATTCGTTAGTAGTTTTGTTAAGGTTTGTTTTTGCTGCATTAGAATTAAAAAAAATTGTTTTACAACAGAAGTTGTATCATTTTATCCTTTTAATATATCCTTTTAGGAATGTGATCATGTCACTTGATCTTAATACTGTTGTGTGTAATTAAATTTGTAGTTAATTTTTTGTAATTATCTTCTTTGTTAATTCTCTTTTAAGTGTCGACATTTAGATTTTGTTCATGAATTTTTTTCAAATTTTTGTATAAATATCAAATTTATTTTTAAATTCAATCTGAACCTATTTATAAACTAAGAAATACAAAAATAAAACAATTTATGTCTTATTAAAGTAAAATATTTTTTGCAATTAATTAAAAACATTTTTATGTCAAGTGTTCATGGTACGCATTTAGGAATATTCACACGTAAGCTAACAGCTATATAGGAACATAAACAGAAGGCAGTATTGTGATTAAAAAGGTTAAGTATACGCAAGCACTTAACGCCAACTCATGTGTAGAGGAACAATCTACATATATACATTTATACTAATATATGTATTTGTATATATAAAACAATATTTGCAGTTGTACCTTGAAATCTAATGACCCGTTTTAATTTTTCTTCAATGTCATGACATTTTCATTTCCAAACACTTTCTCATTAGTTTTGCCATATACTCTGTTCAGTTGCCTTCAGTTATTATTTTTTATACAAACACTTGTTTAAGGAATCCAGCAAAGTCACGTGATTATGTGATATTTATGTTCTGTATTATATTAGCAAAGGAAAAGCTCAAGTTTAGCACACAAATAAGAAATGCTAAGGTTACCGTTGGAGCAACAAATAAACGTACCACTTGTGCATCCTCATCAAAAATGCTGGTATGTATAAACACAGTATATCCGCAAAAGCGGCACAAGTATCTATTAACAAATTTTTTTTTTCCTTATGCTGTATTCGTAACAGGATACTGAGATACTGTTTGTTTAATACATTTGCAACAACAAAACCGAAACAAACTCATACGGCCACAAAATGGCCACTCACAATTTTCATTATTTAAGCTACGAGCTGTTACCCAAAATGAAATAGGAAACAGCAATATTTTTAAGGAAACGGAAAAAAGCATCGAGTCAAGAAATGTGTTATGTTAAAATGAGATTGATAGCCGCAGTGCGGTTTATTAATGAACGGAATAATAAGAAAAATTTTGCGTTCCTCATGACTGACGCGGCGGAACAACACGCAGTTGCTTGGAATTGGATAATTCTTTTTGATTTCAGTACGGAAAAGGAATAACGTTTCTACACTTGAATAAGTGCAGAAAAAAAATGTGTTATTTAATTAAATTTCAGTCTGTGTTCGTTCGGTGTCAAAATATCAAATATCATACCGTTTTTGTTATGGTGAAAATTAAAAAAATAATATTAATAATCTTTTTTTGTTAGTTAAGTAAAACCAAAAAAAAATATAATTACAAAGAAATTGTTTGAAAAAATTTTTAAAATAATTTAAATATTTAAGGTTTTACAGAAATTAAATTTCCACTAAAATGACAATTTAAATCCTTTGAAGTGTTAAAATATTACTTAATTTGCATTTACGATTTGCATGGCTAAATAAAATAATAATTTCACATGCATTACAAGTTTTGTCAATTTCGTAAATATAAATAAGCCTTTATGCGTCGGAGGATTAAAACAGCCTGAAGGAATATTTTCCAATTTTAATTCAAAGTATCATACAGGGTGGAGAAGGTAGGAATATGAATGGAAAAGGCAGGAATATGAATGTAAAAGCATAATTTATTTATATCAAGAATTCTTCAGTTGAATATGTTTCACTTAGTACTTGTTATTAAAAGTCATTGTAATTAAGAAAACCCATTACCATATACGGCTAATAAAAATAAACTACCTGAAATTCTATTATTGTATTATTTATTTTTAATAATACTACGAATTACAATTCATTTGTTTTTTTTTTTTGTTATATAAGAAGTTCTGTTTATTATTCATTCTGTGTTTTTTCTCCAAAACATTTCTTATATATACATAATTTAACTAAGGCACACTAACAATAAAAATATTAAATACTTACTAATAATAAAATACGTATACAAGTATATATACTTACTTACTTATGTGGCCATAACAACCCGTTACCGAGTTTCGGCCTGACGCAGCATACAAGTATATATACATATATTAATTTATAGAGAGGTTTCGAAAAGTAGTGAACTACAACAAAAAATTTTTTATATTATTTTAATTAATTTTGGCTGAACATATAGCTGGTTCAAGTATTGCCAAATACACATCATCACTGGTCTTCGAATAATAATAATTTATTTAATAAATACATGATATATATCTTAACATTATATATCGAAATCTTTATTGTTCAAAATATTCTATAATCAGTCCAAAAGAGACTACGTCACTAAAAAGTTTATAGGAATACATATAGATGAAGCTTTTATAGCCAAAATCATATAATTTTTGAAAAATAGACACCTTCGAATGATATGTATCCAAACTTTAAGAGAATCTCGCGTTTAGTTGTTAAAACGGTACTGTGGTGTCAGTGGTAGTAATTTTGTAATTAATACAAAAATTTTTATAAAAGAAAGAACTATCAAGGAAATTTAAAGTACATCTATCACCATGTTCAACGGAGGCTCACTGATTGACCTAAAATTTAATTTGGTACACAGCTGGATCAAAAATGGTTGTAGTATGGTGTAGGTCTATACCTACCACCAGAATTTCGAAGGCAGTGAAAATATGGCAGACTGTCTTTCAAGCTGATATTCATGCAATGGACTTGTGCTTGCAATCCAATATATTGAAAAATCGTCTGGCTTGAGAAATGTTATTTACTCTGACAATCAGACTGCTCTTAAAGCTCTGACTTTTTGAATATTCAAGTCCTACTGGTACTTGTAATTCGGAATAAGGTAAGTCTTGGATATTGGGTTCCGGGTCACAAAGGGGTTTTAGGTAATCAACTTTACAAGTTTTAATCATTTTTCATCGTTGCCTCTGAATTTTTCCCGATTCTTTTTTATTCAATTAAAGAGTTTATAATAAATAAATAAATGAATAAATTATAAAATATAGCATAAGTGCAAAATATTCATAAAATTAAATCTTATCACACCCTTTATAGTTCTATAAAAAATAATTTAAAAAAAGTAGTAAATATATGAGAATATGTTTTAATTATAAAATGACGATAAAAAATTTAAGAACAATTTACTACCCTTGGTGGTATGTTGCATGGCATACGGTTGCATTCTGTGGTATGCTAATTTAGTTTTAATAAATTTTAAATGGAATTTTAACGCTATCAATTAAATATAAATTTTATGCATAAATGAATTACAAATTGACATTTAACAGCTTAAAAATTCATATATGTTGCCACCAAATTTTTTTTAACGAATATTAAGTTTTTAAAAATTAAAGCAAAACTGCTTAAAAATAAATTACTATTAAATTTTTAAGAAAAAAAAATATATTTAAATGAAAGCATTTTTTAATTTATGTGTTTTTATATACAAACTTTATTTTCTTTTTTATATTTATATACTATTTTCATACCCCTCATACTGTCTTTAATATTCTAATACCTCACAATGAAATTATATACAAAAGCATTAATCTGATTAATTTACTTAATAAAACAATTTGTTAAACAATTATAATTACAAGAAATGCATAACGTAAAATAGCCTTAAAGCTACAGATGCAATTATGAGATGCAGTCATGCCAGTAACTTTCCTAAATTAGAATGTTTTGTTTTCTGATCATTTTGTCCTTTGCCCTTTTGATTAATATATGTATATTTAGATATGTATGTATAATGCTAAAATAAACTTTTGGTTTAATAATTATTAGTCAGTTTTCAATTATTTTAATTTATTGTATGCTTATATTGTATGTAAACCAAAAAATCGATAGAAAAATTCATAAAGCAAATATTATTGATTCGATTTAATTTTATAATTTTAAGCAATAATTTATTTATATTATACAATAATTTTTTTTTTTAATTTAATTTTGGAGATGTATTTATGTCAATATGTATTTTCAAGTTTTTTTTTTATATAAGTATCAGTAATTCTCTTTAATAAATTCAATCTACATAAAAACTACAAATTCAACTAAACTTTAATGTACACTAGTTGAAAATAGATATGTTTATAGGACGTTATCCGCAACATATATGTTCCGGAAAAATCACACTTTTACTTATTAGGTTATGATTACCTAACTCTACCTGATATCGATTAGGTTTCATATACTAATTGGATCATTTTTTTATGTTCAGTACAAACTAGGTCTTTAGGTGCCTCTAAGACAATTATTTAATATCATATAATATTACAAGTTAAACCGTTATAGAACATCGTCCATATAAGAAAAAAAAATTTAATCATAAGTTTTCATATATAATCAGTTAATCATATAGTTTACATTTCGTATAAGAAGCATAACAATTCTTCGTAATATATAATTTGATAAGAATATCATAGTTAAAAATTTTGTTCTATATCTCTGGCAAAATCACCATATATGGTCCATATAATACAAAGTACTAAAATTGGTTTTACGTTTAAGGTAAGAGTATTATAAATGGTGCGACAATAATTTTGGTATGGATTTTCATATTAAGTTGTTTCGTTTGAAGATCGTATTGAGTGCAGAAAAGCATTACGTATTGCAAAATGTCCTAGTGTACCCGATGAAGTTAAAAAAAGTGTTTACTTGAACATATTTGAAATTTTCCAATATAATTGAACAAATCAAAAACTAAATACGATCTATGATCCTGACTGACACTTTTATTCAGGACGTATAATGAACCGGAAGAATAAATTTTGATGCCGGAAAAGTTGAGTGCAGGCGGCATGGTAAAAGAGGGTACTCGAGAAATGATGTTAGAATTCTGATATACGATTATACTTGTTCTTGTAGTGAACTTATAATGAATATAAAAATGTAAAAAGAATGAGTATAAAAACGTAAAAAATTACATATACATATATATAGACATATATTATACGTATATATTAATCAGAATAACCATCAGAATGTAATAATTTGAAGCAATTAAGACTTTAATACATATTTTATAAGAACGTGATCAATGACCTTAAAAACAAAACATTATATTTTGAAGAAATGATTTTTGTGTTATTTAAATTTAAGGACATTAAACTTTCATATCATAAAAAGCAAAAATGAAAAAAAAAAATTACTTTAGACATATGTAAAGGTTTTTGCACCTATATTTATTTTGCTTTACTGTGCTGTGTATTTAAGCGCACATACATATATGCAAATAAGTAATGCGAAAGCATGGACGTAGTCAGGAATGTAAACAGGGGGACTAAAGAAAAATTATTATTTGAAGTTTTGATTTTTGTTTACTTTTAAAGTTTATTTATTTTAATAAAACAGAAAATTTTCTTTGCAAAAATATTTAAAACAGTCTCTTCTACCAATGATTTTAATGTAATTTATTTCAATGTTAATTTTTTTTCCGGAAAGTGACGCTTCTTATGAAAGCGAAAAGAAGGGAAGGGTTCGAATAGAAATGAAAACGCAACCAAAAATATTTTAGTTAATTTATTTATAAATATTCACCATCTGTGGTCTTAGGAAATATTTAAATTTTTTACTTAGTTTATAGTCCGTATATAATTTGTTTTGACTGCCAGTGCCAGGCTTAGCACTCGTATGTTGATCCTTTTTTCAAGTCAGCGCAACTGGGCACTTTTATTCTTTGATAACTGGGGGTACTATAGGGTCCCACCCATCTCATTGACTAATTTATGTATTGTCTATAAGCTTCATGATTATTCACTCGTGTTTGTTAAATTATAAATATTTTTGAAATATATAAAAAATTATTGTATATTATATAAAAATATAATCATTTTTCGCAATATAAAATTATAATCATAACATCCCTCTTGACTATGTCCATGACCAAAAGCTGTACTGAACTTCATGTAAATGATAATCAGTTAAGCTCAACAGGCAGACACATTCAGGGGACTTAATAAATTCCACATTCTAAATATTGTCAAATATAAAGCATATAAGTACAAATCAGTGCATTCACATATTTCTGGAACAATTTTCGAGCAAATCACACAAAACTGTTAAAGGATAATAACCTCAATAGCAGAATGAATATGAATAAGCAAATTATTGCAAATTAAACACGGTAATTTATGAAGATGGTTAAAGAGGACATTGCACTATACTACATACCAAAAATGGGAAAAACCGAGAAAGGACGCGAAATTCATTTATTCAACCATTTTAACCATTTTAAACATTTATCCTTAAATAAACTCGAACTTGACAGTTCATTTTATATTTTATATTTCGCATATTTAAGTATGATATGCAATGACATTTGAGTGACGTTTACAAGTGATTATCCTTTTAAATAATGTCCTGTTTAACAGCTTAGAAATATTATTGCTGCATTTTTTGTTTATAATAAAGATGATTCGTTACAAATTGACCACATTAAAAATTTTATTTTCGGTTCAAATGTCCTTTTAAACCATGACAGTATTATTTTAATAATGTATATATAATTTTATGAAGTCTTGACTTAAGGTAATAGCTATTTGGAGTTGGAAGTAATGGGCGGATCAATTGGCAGTGACTTATGTGGATTTCAGCGAATGGTGAAAAATAACGCAACCAGACAACATAAAACACCATAAAATTTAAATTGGATTTTATGAAGCATTAAATATTATTCTCAGTTTTTATTATTAATTTTTTTTGTTGTTGGTTTTTTTTCATTGCTCAAGCAGTGCAATATTGCTTGTAATGATGGTAATAAAAAGTATGTAATAAGCAGAAAAAAATAATAGTAAGAATTTCTGAAATTTTTGCAAGAAAAATTTTTATTTTAGGTAATAAAGTATTCTTAAAAATTATTCGAATTTTAATGTTTGTTTTTTATAGTTAGAAGTTATTTTTTACCATAATATTAATACTATTTTGTATTATACAAAATAGATTTTTCTCTAACAATGTAATTTTTTTATTTATAACGATCCTATCTATGGTGTATGTATGAAGAGTATATAGGGTGTTTCGTATAACGTGCAATAATTTCGGCAGATAATTTCTTGGTCTAAGAAACTGAGTTAGAAAGGAAGATCCATACTGATTGGATCTCTTGCTATAATCGTATGGTCAAAAAAAAATCGGAAATACAAGATAACAAAGAAATATCTGTGCGAAAAAAAAACTACAAGAAATTCTTAACAATTCTAAAAAATATTTAAGATATTTGTGGGCATATCTGTAGGAAAAAAAAACGCAGTCAAAAAATACTTAATATTTCTAAATTATTTAAGTTTCTAGTGGACAGGTAATTCCTTGTTCGAAGGAACTGAAAAAATCATTAGCATTAGGGAGAAAGAATGATCCATATTCTTTATTAACCCATGAATTGGTTTAATGGCTTACTGGCTGGATCTTCTGCTATAATCATACAGCAAAGATACAAGAAAGCAAAGAAAAGTCTATTTGATAAAAATTTCATGTTGAAAAAAAACCTAATATCTCAATAAATATTTCAGATATTTGTGGGCTACTTTTGGACCCATAAAACATTCTGTAATTTAATGTCTAACTTATTTTTGTACTTAATTGAGTTCGAAAATCATGGTATATATTTTTTTTATAGCGAAAAAACGCAAGAATATATTTTTAAATTTAATTCGGTACCCGCAGGTGGAAAACGCGATAAAGAACGTCCGCATCTTCGGTGGAAGGACCAGGTGACCAACGATTTGGGGCGCTCGGTACTACCAACTGGCGTCAGGAAGCAACTAACCGGGCTGACTGGCGGAAGCTACTCGATGTGGTCAAGGACGACCCACGTCTGTAATGATCAACTAAGTAAGTAAGTAATATTTTTAAATACTAATACATTAATTGAAAATACTAAAAATTAGTTGTTGTGACTGACTACTGTTTAGAAAATAGTCTATTAAAAATAGTTTCTTTTAAAAAAAAGTTTTTTTCCTCATAATTAACATTAAAATCAAATTTAGTACATTTTTATTTCAAAAAAAAATTAATTCTAAAAACATTTCGTTTTTTTTTTTAATTAAGAAAAAGCACAGTTGTATTAATTTAAAAACATAAGCTTAATTTATTAACATTCATTAACATTCATTATTTTTCAATGGTTTTCATTATTTTAAAGCTGCTGGGCTAAATGGTAAAAAATCCAAAATTTTCTAAGTGTTTGGATGTTTGGTAATAAAGGATTAAAGCTCTAATATTGAGGTTTGTAAGGGTTTATGGAAAACTTTTACGGTACGAATTTCTTGTTACAAATAAATAGCTAAATATTTTTTATTTAGGAATAATTTATAAAATTTCTGTCCTTTCTTGAAGAAGGAGTTTATGAAATACATATATCTCAAAAACGGAAAAACGGTTTTTTTATACAATTAGATTTTAAAAAGTATTTAAAAATATCTCGATTTTAAAGAGGGGAAAAAGAAGAATTTCCGAAATAAAAAAAAAAAATATTTCATTTTTGTATCTTCTTTCCTTTAACACCTTTTGGAGCATAGGTCCTTATTTTTGTTTTACAGTATTATTATTATTATTTAGATTTTTTTAGCTGGATATATAAAAATTCTAAAAAAGGCATACTAGAAAAAGTACAGTTATGAAAAGTACAAGGGAAAATGAAATCAATGAACAACGTAACATCCAGGTATTGAGAGTCATATTTTTTTTAATTTGACAGGTTCAAAGGTTTATAACTGCTTTTAGTCTGATTGAGTTTGTTGTAGTCTCACAATTATATATAATGTTATATAATCAATGAATTCCCGTATTTCTAAAGATTATTAATGAAGAGTGCCTGACTGTACATAGAATAACTGTATGGTCAAAAAACTTATTCCATTATTTTAAAATGAGTAAAAAATGCTGCTGTTGTAATTCACTAATATTCAAAATTTCTGAAATATATTTTATTTGTTATAATTAGCATTTCTTATAATTTAAATTGAAAATATTTTTTTGTCAGGTTATAAACAAATTAATATTTTTAATATTTAAATTAAAAAAAAACCAATTAGACTTAAATAATAAGATTTGTCTTCTTATACAATTTAAGCTCTTTAAAGCAATTCTATATATAAGTTTAGTTTTTTAACTTCAGTTATTCATTATTTATAACAGTGGTGTAATAAATTTTTTACATTTTAACCGCAAGGTTTTTGAAATAATTTACATTCATACGAAATAATCCGCAACATAATGTATGCGCCTAAATAATTCAATCTTCTTTGGATACTGGAAAATATTAAAAGAAAAAATACCGAGCCAACTTAATATACAATATGTATATGCAAAGAGAACATTTACTTCAACTGTATATTTGATATATTCCCAAAAAAGTACGTATGTACATATAAAAATGATAAATGTAAAGGGATCCATTTATTATTCGGGTCTTTATTTCACTTCCTTGCCGATGGGGAACACTTACACTAATAAAGTTAAAACACGCACAGAATGCGCGAGTTCATATTTTATTATAAATCGACATCATCATCTTCCAAAACGGTGTACCTCTTCATGTTTAACTGAGAATTGTTGGGGAAAAAAATTGCACGTAAAAAAATTATAATGCAAAAAATAAAGGAAATTATGAATGTGATTTTAGAGGAAAGAAAAATATATTTTATATTCCCATAAGTATAAACATGAATTCGTTTATGTGTTCAAGAAATAATGATGTTAAATGCGAACTCATATTTGACAGTACTCAGGGGTACTCATATTGCTTTTATGCCTGTTGGTACTTCAACTAAAAACAGATTCATTAAGCTGGGTTAAGTACCTCACATTTCCCATTTTAAGCTAAATTGCATTTTACAAATAAAAAAATTATTAGGTTTGCGGCTAAAATATATAAGCAGTACATTATGTCTATATAAGTTATGTAGAAACAGATGATTTTTTTAAAAAAAAAATATCAAAAAGTGTCTGAATATTAAATGCTTTATATGATAAAAAATATTGAAATAAAAAATTTTAAAAAAATTGATATTATATGAAATATAAAACACAAATGTAATGATATTAAAAAATTTTATCAATAACTGCAAAATATTTTTTTCTCCACATTTTTTCTCCATATTAAAGAGTTCTGAATGTATGAAAAAGGCTTTGGTTCTGACGCCCCAGACAACAGAAAAAATTGATTTACATAAACCATAAAGGATGCAATCATACATATTTTAATTAAATAATAATAAAAAATATATTAATAAATATATATATTGTTATAAATATATTTATATTTGCAATAAAATTTTTATATATTTATATCTATAAGTATATAACATATAATATATTAAAACATAAAATATTAATATAAATATTCTTCATCACCTCCAACCGCTATTCAGAAATAAAAATCTCAATGCTAAGAACAGGAAACTGATATATAATCAAATAATTCGTCCTTCACTTCTATATGGTTGTGTAGCGTTTAGCAAAGCTTCAAACACTACTATTCGCCAGCTAGAAATTGCACAAAGCCATGCTCTGAGAAGACTTTTTAAAGTACCATGGTACATTAGGACGAATGACATCCTCAGGGACATCAAGATTGATCCCATAAAAAAATACATAAAGGATAGAGCCCTGAATTATTTACGAAAACTGACAGACTTACCAACAACGCGTGATCAAATCTCAGAATGGTTACAGGCTCCTCGGAGAGGTATGCAGATCTGAGGTCAAATATTGCTTAGTCTGATGACACTTACTCTCTCTTAACTCGAGGTATTTTCAAAACCCCTCTTCACGCCTTGAGTAGATTATTGTTAATCATTATAAACAATTATCTACACAAGACGTGAAGAGGGGTTTTTAGTGATAAACAATAATCTACTCAAGGCGTGAAGAGGCGTTTTGAAAATACCTTAAGTTATGAAAGAGTAAAAGTGCTTAAGTGCACTGGCTCAAATAGCTTAAGCTATTAATAAATAAATTAATAAAAAAAAATTTAAATTTTCGATATTTTTATATTTTTAAATATTTTCATAACAGTTGTATCTACATTAGCTGAAGTTTTTAAATTCAGAATTTATTTAAATTTTAAGTTGACTTAATAAAAAAATTCTTATTAGTTATTAAATTTATTTAATTTTAAAAATTTTTTATTTAGCTTAAAAACTATTTCATCAACTTAAAAAAATCGAAAAATTAGTCAAACAGATCTTGTTGGTTTTGCTGGGAAAAAAATGAGACCGCAAAACACGTGCTGGGAATTTGCCAGATACTGATGCATAAATAATGAAAACACCTAGCTGACTATCTTATATTGTATAAAAATATAAGACAATAAATAGGTTAAATACTACCTATTTATTAAGTAAATCGGTTTATGCAACAGTTTTGGATATCCATCATTGCTGGTCTTTAGAAACATCTATTGGTTAGATAGGTTGGAGTGGCGACCTTGTATCCAAGGCAGCCCACTTCAGCTCCAATTGATTGCTATTTTATGATAAATTTTTTAGAAGGGTTTGAATAGAAATGAAAAGACATGCAACGCTGTTTCGAGTATTGCCAAGTATTCATCGTCAGTGGTTTTAGGATGATGATGAGTACTTGGCAATTCTCGAAACAGCGTTGTATGATCAATAAAACTTCAATAAATTAATTAAAACTTTTTGTTGTTATCTTTTTATTTGTATTCGAACCTTACTAAAAAATTAATTAATTATAATATATCTATGAATTAATCCAATATATGTTAAATAATTAATTTTTTTAGAAAAACGAATTATACATTTTATAAAAAGCTGAATTGAGAAACTATTGCTATCAAAATTTTATTCAAGTATCTTGATCTTAGAATCACTACAGTTAATTTATACATATGAAATATGAAAAGTCCTTGCAAAGCCAATAACATCTCAATATCTATATGCAAAATTCAAGGATTTAATAAATTACCAAAACAAAAAAAAATGATTTTACTGCAAAACTTATAACTCGGATATATAATTCTAAAAATAAAAACCAAAAAAAAAAAAAAATGAATAAAAACAAAATTGACTTCAACAGTACAATTGAAACAAATATGCGCATCCTTGAATGAGTATCCTTTTACATATAAAATACTAAGTAAATATTTACACAGAAATTCTAAAGTAAATACGAAAAGTTTCTAATAAATAAATATGCTTATTGATTCAACAATATTAAAACCAAAAGGACAATATTGGGTGACGAAAGGATAACCGACAACAAGCAAATAGTTAGGAAGCCAACCAAAAATTTACAAACGTTAAAGGAGAAAATAAACAATAAAATAGCAACAGAACTTTGCACGCAAAATAATTTTTGAGTTGCTCCGGGCGTCGCTTTATGCTGAATAATTTAATTGAAAAAGGATAGGATACGGATCCGAAAGAGTTTGTATCTCGTTTTTAAATGCCAGTATGAAAACGACAATTCAAAGTTGAAATTAATTAGACAACACAAATAAAGGTGAAATAATTTGTTGCTCTTGCGGTATAAAGTTTTGGAAAATTGTTTTATTATTAAAATCAAAACTCAAATAAGAACTATTTTCACGCAACTAAAAAGCGGAGGGAAAGAGGAAATACTGCAACAAGAATTAAGCAATTTTGAACTATTAAAATTATTGCAAGTGAACTGTAAGCTAAGCAAATGCAATTTAAAGTTGCTTCAAGGATTAAATATATTGCATTTACCTACCTTCAAGCATATTTACCTACCTTCCATATGTTTCTATTAACTGTGCTACTTATTAAAGGATAATTACAACTCAACCACAACATTTGCACACAAGCCGTATGTTTGTTTACAAACTTGCAAGGATTATTAGTCCAAAATAAATTTGTTGATGTGGTTTAAGTCTCTATATACATGCTGGTTTCTATATGACCAATTTATTAACCTTCTTGATGCAAACATAAATATCCTTGTATAGTTGCATAAGCGATTCGTTACTATAAACTAAATTTTGTTTAAAGCTGTGAAATGAAAATACGGGTATATATGCTTAAGCAGTCTTAAGTGCTATTATTATTGCTTTAATAAAACACTTTCACTTATGTTTTAGCACATACTTAAATCTTAAACAAGCAAGGATCTAAGCCACATTGTGCATGTACACAACTATTATCATAACTATTATTAAAAAAAAAAAGCTCATTTAAATGGTGAATAAATCAGTTTAATGTCCTTTTTATATACAACACATGTAATTAACATGTGTTTTAATGCACAATCCTGCCACTGAGCGTGTAGTCATAATTTAATGTTGCACATATGTTTCACTAAGATTTTTATAAGTAAGTTTATATTAGCCATGGCATTTGAGCACTGCAACTGATTTATGTGCTTAATCAGTGGAGCTTAGGCTACAGAAATTGTATGGCTTATGCTTAATTCGTAGTACTTTTGTACAGAAATTATATGGATATTTATCTTTATATAATATTCGGCTCTATAAGAAAATTAATTTTTATTTCAATTTAAATAAAATAGTTCAAAATAAAAAATGCGCCATGTTTAAATTTAAAAAAAAAGGCTTAAGTTACTTTATGTTTTTTTAAAATTTCTTAAAGTCAATGATTAGTAATTCTTCTTCTTCTTGTTCTTGAAATAGTGCTATTACGCACTTTTAGTCTATAATGGCTGGGGCTTATCACTACTCCACACTAGGCTTTAACTAGGCTAAGAAATCATATCACTTATTTGTCTTTTAGTTGATGACGGACCTTAAATCAGCATATCTTCCTGAGAATCCAGAAGTGGACTTGAAGATTGTTAGGGCGGGGTTACGTAGCTTTAGTGAATAATTTTAGAGCTCTGTCTCTGATATATTTTTTCAGTGAGTCAATCCTAAGATCTCTATGTATATCTGTTGATCTAATGTACCAGGGAATCTTAAACAGTCTTCTTAAAGCCAGGTTTTGAGCTATCTGTAATTGCTTTAAGGTAGTATTTGAGGCTTTGCTATATGTAACACATCCGTAAGGTAGTGCTGGTCTAATTACTTGCATTTAAAGTAACTTTCTGTTTTTAAAGTTGAAGTGATAATTATTAAATAGCGGCTTTAATAAATGCAGAATCGTAGAGGTGCTATTCCGTTTGTATTGCAAATGTTTAAGCCAATTGAACCGTTTGTCAAAAGTAACCCCCAGATAACTGAGCTTAATATTAGATCCAAATGATCTATTGGCAGGAGATCTAAAGTATCTCAGCAAAACAAACTTATGATATACAAACAAGTCTTGAAGCCTATGTGCCTCTATGGCGTCCAAATTTGAGATTGTGCAAACAATTATATATATATATGTGATACTAAGGTACCAAAACAAAGCAGTTAGGGATGCAGTTAACGCTCCGTGGTATGTGCGCATTGTTGACCTACATCGTGACCTTAAAGTAGCTACTTTCAAGGTTGCCAAAACACATTATGATAGGCTCATTCAATACTTAAACAGCACTATTTCGGCATTACAGACGCTTAAGTCGCTTCAAATCAAAGGACCTTTTGAGGTGTTTCAACCAGCACGAAGATGACTAGCTCAGATCTATGTGCTCACATTAGATAAGTAACATTACTTGTAATATTAAATTGTTAGTCAGTATGACTAGTTGTTGTTAATTTAAACTTTGAACTTTGTTTAAATATAATAAAAAAAAAATTATTTATACTCTTAATCTTTTTTGCTTTGCTTAACTTTTCTAAAGCACTCTTACTTAATAGTGTCTGTGACCATTTAGATGATCCACTGTAATAAGAGCT
>NC_051846.1:164763404-164769973 GCF_002237135.1 Teleopsis dalmanni | reverse complement strand
TGAGGTTGCTTAAATTATTTGAATCACAAGTAAGTTAACTGGTTTAACGCAACCAGTGGAAACGTACTTTTACTCGAATTTACTTAAATCTAAGATTTTAAATTTAGTTAGCAGCTTAATAATTTCTTTTGAATTATAAAAAAAAAAATACGTTAAAATTTTAATAAAGACATAAATCATCATGAAATAATCCTATTCTAACCATAAATGAATTTAAATTTGAATTCCTGGCACGAAATATTTGAAAGCATAAGGAAAGACCATAAAGTATTTTTCTTCTGTGCTTTTTTTTTTTTGGTACTAAACGGAACGGAAAACGGAAATACTGCACAAATTCATAGGGGAAATTTGTCGAAAATTCATATGTGATTGTGTTGGTTTATGCACGAAAATTTGCGTTTTATTACAAATACAAAAAGTATACACATGCCTGTGTGAGTGTGTGTGTATGTGTTGATATCCTTTCATAAAATAGTAGCAAATAAATATGAATTTTCCATGGGTGTTGATCCTCAAAACGTTTTGATTTGATTTCAGTAGATATGTATGTCTCGCTGTCATAAAAACTCGTTACTCTTGAAGCATATGTCATATAAAAATTGATGACATTTCAAAAAAATTTCAAATTGAGTGTATTAAGTTCATGTTATTAAGCGCTTGATATGATATGCGCAATGATACAATTAAAAAAAAATAAATTTCACGACATTGAGTAATAGTCGCTATAGTTCAACGACAAGAAAAACTTATCTAAATACCATATAACTAAATACATTTTATTTTTTGTGATTGATGAGGTGGAATGCTTAATGCACCATACGAACTAAAACACACAATATTTTTTTCGACTTTCAGAACTACTAATGATAGATCTATTATTATTTTATAAAGTTCTAATATAACTATATAGTAATTTATACAAGGAAATCCTAAATACCATTATTGCATACGGGGAAAATCTCTTATAAGTTGGCTATTCATGGCAAATGCTTCTTGTAGAACCTGGTTCCCACTCTTGACGCAAATTGAAAAGTCTCCGGAACTAAAGTTTGAGAAAGTTTTCTAGTAGTTAAAATTTTAAACTACACGATCTAGAAGACAACATATGAAAATACACAGAATCATGTACCAAGCGCTGTTTCGGGGTGACATTCCTGTTTTTCTTTTCATTTTTGAACAAGTGCGGTCTTATAGTGATACGAGTCCATAAACCGTATAATACTACACATTGTTCATTGTACTACCGAAAAAACTAGAAGCAGGCTTCATAGACTATTTATGTAAAAATGCCACCTTTTTTAATCAAAAACTTATATATTTCACATTGTATTATATTACATATAAAAGTATAAAATCAATACTAATGACTGTAAAATATATTTCAGTAAATGTTAAAAATATAATTATTCTTCTTAAAACTGATATCAATATATTTCAGTTAAAGTAGATTACTTAAACATTTATAAAAATGACACTACGAAGCTATGTCCATATCTCTTTGTCTACATATGTATAATATATTGCTTAAGTAATCCTCTGTTCTGACGTTCCTCAAAGGGGTCATTTGTTCATAAAAAATGTAAGGTGTTAACATACAATGTGTTTCGGTAATTTTCACAGCTACTCAGTTACATGTATTTTAATGTCCTTTTCATGTTAATTTGTTAAAATAACATATGTTTAAAATCCCCTGAGTAAATGGTCATACTGCAAATTCAACACAAATCCTTAAGTCCAGTGACACTGAGTCGACAAATTTTATTTTATTACGAAATTAAACCAAATATCCGACACCACCGAGAGAAATTTAAAAAATATTATTTTTTTAAATAAATTTTTACATATTTCTGAATTAGGGAAACATTATTTCACTTTTAAAATAATAAAAAATATAAACTCTACAATGGATATTTTGTTTTATTAAATCAATGCATAACTATAAAGCACTTTACTGGATAAAATAATCTATAGCATTATAGTAAAGATGTACATAAATTCATAAATCTTTTGAAGTCAATTTTTTTTTGTTATTAATTGATAACTGATATGTTATGATAGGTCAAAAAAAAACCTCTTTTTGTTGTGATAGGCAACCAACGGAAATAAATTTTTGAAAATATCATACACCTCTTCGATAAATATAGCTGATACCTACTAGCTTAGAAAAAGTATTTATCATTCTTATATACATATAGATGCGTGCAATTGGCCGTTGAATTGGTCTAAGTGTTATCTACTCAACATTTAATAGGTGTGCATCTAGCTTATATACTGCGATCGAGCGCACTATTTTCAGCTGGACTAAGCTACGTTTCTAACTGGTATTGCTATAGACCCTGTAGATCATTTCGAAAATTTATACATCAATTCATATTACCGCAAGAACAAAATATGGGTAGTTTTATAATTCGATGGCTTTTGCATGTCCCGCGTACTAATATCAAAACCAACACTTCTTCTGTTAACTAGAATCTGTTAGTAAGTAGCTGAAAAATTTTGAACCCTTTCGCGTAGTGACGTTAAATCTAATACTGCTCCTGTTAACTACAATCTATCAGTAAATTACTACAAAATTTTAAGCTGGCTATAAAACTATGAGTCACTGTAGCTATTAAAATTTTTTACTGCTGATATTAGTTTGATTTACAGAATAGCAAGTCCATATTCGAAAATAGTGTTTAAAACACATCCACAATATTATTTCAAAAGATTACTAATCCCGTATGCAATAATGGTATTTAGGATTTCCTTGTATAAATAACTATATAGTTATATTAGAACTTTATAAAATAATGATAGATCTATCATTAGTAGTTCTGAAATATAATTTATTTCAAAAAGAAGACCGCTACTATTTTGAATTTCGCAAGGGAGGCAAATATTTATTAATTAACCTGACAGAAAATTAGAAAATGATAAGAGCAATAAACAATAAAAGAGCAACTCTATTACTCATTACTCATTACAATTGGTTTTGCTAAGCCAAGCAATATACGCAAGGTTTTTGACATAAAACCAGTTGAACCTAGTTGAACTAGCTGTTGCTACTTATTGGAGCGTAATTTTATCTTTCATATATAGCATAAGGCTGATATGTTGGTTTCTGACTTAGATAAACTTAGTTTGCTCGATATTAAGCGTCTCACTCACATCTTATTCCCCTGATTACTGAAATGAAGATTCTACATTGCTGTAGTAATCTTCACCATTCATTCTTATTAGGAGGATGGGTTCAAAAAAAAAATTCCGATATAAATTAATATTGTTCTTTGCTCAAACTTTGCAATGTTTTTTTGTTATAAAATACTATATTTTTATTTTATTATTTTATTGGTATTTATTGAAGTTCTTGAATCTAATTCTTCTCACCTTCTTTCCGGTTATTAGCTTATATTGTTTTGTTATATATTTAAAAATATATACATATTTTTTTTTTATTTTGAAATGTTTACCTTAGATGAAACATTAACTTAACGAGTAATTTCATTTGTTTTTTATGTGTGACAAATTTTTTTTATTATTCTTAAAAATGTTTATATATATCAAAATATTTAAAAAAGGATAAGAGTAGGCATTTATGTTATACTTTTCATGTCAACAACATTTTTATAATGACCATATAAATGTCTAAATATATTAATCTGTTCTCCTATTTTCCTTACAATCTTCTTGTTGAATTTAGACTTTTGATATTAGCAGTCGCATGACCTTAAAATGATTCATTGATATGATGAAGTCAGACCAAAATATTTTGGCACCATATTAAACAAATATTATTTTTTATCTTTACTTTTTATTATGTTCCGCGAATTATATTGAAAACGCATTATGACGAATAATAGAGCAGGAAATAGTAAAGCCCTTATGTATATCAGTTGCTTCGTATCACTTTTGTTAAGATATTGTTATTTTTAAGATAATTATTTTCTTACTACACTCAGAAAAATATGCTCTAACCACATACTAGTTAAATTGTCCGGATCGTTTAGTTAGAAAAATTTTAGATCATGTGGCAAAGAAGATATAAAAACCGAGTCGAGTAAGAATATTTTGACCTGAGATTTAGTTAAAATCTGGATAAAACAATGAAATTATTTTTCTGAGTGTAGATACTTAAATTATTTTAACGTAATTTACATACTTATAATTTTTAACAAACTTGTTGAGTTAAAAATGAAAAATATTTGTTAGAATCGCATACAATAAATTATTATTAAAATTTGTCTAAATATGCTTCTTTATGCCAATCTGACACTGTAAAAGAAGTAGGTCATTTTGTCAGACTCAATCAGTAGAATCTGATTACGTACATCAAATCTAGCTGCTTTCTAACTATGTATATTTCACAATTTGCTCAAAGTAGTTTAACAAATTTATTAAGTAACCTAACTACACCATCAGCCGACAACGTACTCAAAGTAGGCCATAAATATTCACTGTCAGTGAAGTACAGAAATTCGACCAACTCTATGATTTGTCAGCATAAGCCCCGAATATGCGAGGACAAAATTGGAGACTCCGCGTTTTTCGTTGCTTTGTTTTAAGCAACCAAAATTATGCTACATGCTTGGCATTATTCAAGATATATTTGATTTATGATTTCATTGCAGTGCAGACGTTACCGCATATAAGCAAATGGCTGATTTGCCAAAATAGTTGAGTTGCTGAATAATCCTTAGTGACAGTTGCCATCACCGTTGTCCTGGTTCTACTGTTCAAACGATAGCATACACTTTCCGCCAAAAATGCACTTAGATATTTTAGTATATATCACTATACATATATACGAATACACACATATATGAAAGGCAAAGACAAACAGACAGTGGTTGTTGGTCTTTACGAGTCCAGCCAATTCCATTTTTAATTTCAAAGCAAAACTCGGTACTCAAGTTATGATGAAGTGGTTTTCTGTTTTAGTCGTAGGATGTGTGTCGTATGTTTGCAGCTGCCAGAATAATTTTCAATTTTAATGGCTGAAATATTGCCAAAATGTTTATTTTTGCGCACATATTTGTATAGCTTTTACCGATTTTTTGTTCTATTGTGTCTGCGAAAATTTTTACCTATGCCTCTTTTTCTTGAATATTTAATCTCCATGCGAGTCGCGTCAATCCTTTCAAAATCGTAATTAAATTTGAACCAGATTTTCCATTTTGCTGGTTTTGTCAGTTTATTTGTGCATTTGCACTCTTATGTCAATGTTTACATTTTTGGCAGATTTATGCTGCACATTTTTAGCTATGCTGGAAAAGGCAATATAAATTCATTGTTGACATTTCTGCATATGCAAATGTATTCGAATTATTAGGATAGCACGAATATATATATGTTTGGCTTATAAAATATAGCAATAAGCGAAATTTTCATTTCTAAGGATTTACAATTTTTATAAAAGCAAGTTACAGAAAAATTTTATATAAGTTCATGAAAGCAAAAATTAAACTCAAAGGAATTTAATCTATCTTCTTTCTATACTTGTACTTCTAAAACATGATGTTAGAGGTCAATATACCCAACAGGTTGGGATTCAGATAGAATGCCTAATGATCAGTCGTAAATCACAAACATATACGATATAAAGATATGATATAATTTTGCAATAAGTAAAATTTTTATTTTTGTGGATATACAACTGTTTTCTAAAAATTCGACAGATAAATTTGTTATTAGAGCGAATATTAAATTCAAAGAAATTTAAACTATCTTTTATACTTGTATTTCTCAAAAACGATTCCCAATCTATTCCCTAATGGCCAGTTTTAATTTATAAAAATATACGACATAAATATATAATATGATTTTGCAATATGTAAACGAAATTTTCATCTAAAAATGTTATTAAAAAAAATTTTATATGAATTTCTAGTTGAGCCTTTTCCGATTTAGGGCATCTGGGCACTTTTATTATCTGATAGCTGGGGGGTTTCTGCAGAATTCCATCCATCTCACTGACTAATTTATGTATTCCTCATAAGCTTCGTGATTATTCAATGACTGATCTAAGATCTGCGTACCGCCCCGTGCGGTTAGTGTTTACATTGAGATTTGATAGTGCTAAGTAGGGCAGCCTGTCGGTTTTCGCATATAGTTTCAGGGCTCTGTCCCTGATGTATCTTTTGACCGGATCAATTCTAAGGTCTCTTAGCATGTCGTTCGTGCGGATGTACCATGCCACTTTGAAGAGTCTTCGGAGATCCAGACTTTGAGCAACTTGTAGCTTCTAGATAGTAGAGTCGGCGATGGTAGAGTTGTTGAAGAAAGCGTAAAGTAGTTGGTATCAGATAGATATTACAGGCAAAATGTGGGTGCATGAAAGATGAAAAGTTATCTTGTAAAAAATGTTCATAAATTAATGAGTACTATCTAGGATATTTCGTAAGAGCGTACTTTAACTCCGGAGGTAATTCTTCGATCCAAGGAATAAAAAAAAATTGTATTAGAGTGTTTCCATTTTTAATATCTACTGAGATACAGAGTTTGTTTTAAAAGCAAATACATAAAATATTAGATTTATTTCACCGCCCTTTTATGTATACATATTTTTACTAAATACTTTTATGCATACA
>NC_051846.1:164751386-164763304 GCF_002237135.1 Teleopsis dalmanni | reverse complement strand
ATGTATATGCTTTATTAAAACGGAGCCAAAACGGCTACTTCAAGAACATGGCGAAGGACAATTGATTCCGAATTAACATCAGCGCGCTACTCATGGAACGACATCCGCACGGCTGCTCCAAATAGAATACGGTTCAGAGGAATTGTTGAGGCCCTATGCTCCACTGGGAGTTAACGGAGCAAAGAAGAAGAAGAAGAAAACGGCAAATAGTTCTAATTGTGAGGAACAGAGTAGTATCTAGTGATTAGTCACTACATCTAAACATACAGCGATAAGCAATCATTTTAAATATCAGGGTTGTAGCATTGACAGACGGGAGCTAAATTATCATTAAGGGACTAAATTATAATTTATTTGCTCATTTAGCAGTTTTAAATGATCATTTATGGTCTTTAAATGACCGAATTTAACGTAATTTATTCGTCATTTAGGTTTTTAGAAATGGTAATGCTGCATATGCAAGTGAAACGAAATAAAAAATGGAACAAATTTCAAGCTATTTGGTTGTCAAAATGTAAACAAAACATATTTGGAAACATTGGTAAAAGTAAGTACTCGTATATTTTTATATATTTTATATTTTTTTTATATTTTTTTTATATTTTTTTTATATTTTTTTTGATTTTAGATGACTCAAATTATAAACTCAAGCGCCACGCATGGACGGAGGAGAATGAGATTTTCCGTACAGTAACTTCTTAATGATAATTTATACCGTTTCATCAGTTTGATAAAATGAAGTTATAAAATAATCGATTCAATACTTTGTAATTATTACTTAAATAAAAAATTTAAGGTTCCTTATATTCTTAGTGCTGTTTTATTTTTTCACAAACAAAAGTTTATGAAAATTTATACTATATTAAATAGTAAAGAGTACAGAACATTTTAAATTACTATTTTAAAATATTCTATTATTAACGATGGCAATCCATATAATCAGCTATAGTTACGTTAAGTGTAGTGATATTATCGTTAAAATTGCTTACGGCATGCTCACTGTTTAATTAATTAATAATCAATAATTCTATAATAAATTTAAAAGTAATTCAAAAAGTTGTCCCGTACAGAAATGTTCAAATAAAATGTATTGAAAAAAATAATCAATTATAATTAATAACGGAGGGTACGTCGTTGGAAATTATAATGATAATATAGCATAATATAATATCAGTACCTTTAACGTAACTATAGAGTACTGTCGATATATCGGTAATAATAAAGTATTTTTAAAACTAACTACGAAGCTAAAATATAAAAATATATAGATATAAAATATGGTTATTAAAATAATAAATTTCTCATATTGCATATAATCACATTTGATAATTTTTTTTAGTTAAGAAAATTATTTTTTTTTACGATTATTAAAATTTAAAGAGTCGGTATATTCCCCAAACATACTAAAGTGATAAAAATTTTATAATGACATTTTTTACTATTATTGAATAAAAAGCGTTTTATGTAGATGACTTCACGGTCGTAAAAAAGGTATTTAAGTTTATTAGTTTGTATAATCGCTAAACACAACCAATAATAGTGAAGGGACTCTTAGGAAGAAGGATTATTGAAGCAAGGATTACAGCCAGTGCATATAAAACGCACTCAAAAACATATAAATTCTATTTCATGGGAAAATAAATTGTAAAATGAGAGGCAAACGCAAAAACGTAATAAAAATGCAATTTAAGAATGAAAAATTCATTCACACTTAAACTCATAAATGGTAAGGTAAGATGTGTGCAATGGCGTCAGTAAAAGATAAAAACTAAATTGAGCCAATGTTATACAACAGAAAAATGTCAACTTGAGCAAAAAGTGGAAAATGTGGAAAAATAATTATTTTCCATAGAATTAAAAACTTAAACTACACACACACGTAAAAAATTTATACATAAAGGATAGCATATAAAGGATGTACAATGGCGTCCGATTTACGCATACACTAATATATAAACAAGGACCAGCATTCAGGTAAGTCACACAATTCATCTTTAATTAAGCTTCACATGAAAATTGGTTTTATGCACAATATTTTTCTTTCAGAAAAAGGCAAAATGGAGAAAAAGTCGGAGGAAATAACCAAACTAAAATAAATGGCAACTGAAAAAAGTCACTTACTGTACATCACCACGTCCATGTTTACGTTTTGCGAGCATAACAGCTTTATTCAGTAAATCCATTTCGATAATTGATGGCTTCACACGACAAGCTTCACCATCCACTTGCATTGGTATCGTTTTCTTGGTAACAATACGCGCCGTCTTGCATTGGCATATGCAGGTGCCATGCAGACCGGCTTGCAACATTGGTAATTGATATGTCGTAAGGCCAACAACCTCAACAAGTCCATCATCAATAGCTGGTTTCGATTGACCATAGGAATCGTTCCATGGATGAGTGCCACCGCCATAGCTATTTTCGTACAGAAAACAAAGAAGCAAAATTTATTATTTTCAGTTTTCAATTGAAAATCAAAAACAAAGTTAAAAACCTTTATTATTTATAAAGTTTTTAATTAATTAACTTTATTTACCTTGGGATATTTAAAAACAATACAGCATGGCAGCCAGCATCTCGAAGTTTGGCCGTATAGTCGGTGCCATCACACTCCAGTGTTACCCATTGCGAAAGATTGCGATATTGACGCAATATCAAATCTTTGCCACCCATCTGACCGTAATACATTTTATTACGTAAACGAGAATTAAAACGTTCCGGATGCGCTTCACGAGCTTCATGAAACTCCAATGCAATATGTGCATCCACACCGAAACTAAAGTAATTGTTCATCACATTTAAGGGGACATTATCTTTACTTCGACTAACGTGATCACTATCAACATCGGTATTTGGTGTTACCCTTAGACGCCAACGATCCATTAGTACAGTTTGAGACATACCGATTTCACGTAATATTTTGCCGACTGGTTCATCAGTATAACCCTGGAAAATATACGCGATAAGGAGAGTAGGTAAATCTCACATAAAAGTTAAAATCATGTTAAGGAATAGTAATGTGAACTTTTATCAACTTACACCACCCCATCCTAAGGCGCGTGCGAGATCATTGCCTGTACCCAAAGGCAGTACACCAACTGCGGGTGCTGGTGCGATTGGTGGAGTCAGCATATCCAATACTGATAATACCCAACCTACAGTACCATCGCCACCACAAGCGAGAATACGTAAATTCGGTGCTTTGCGAAACATGTCCAAACTGTAAACAAAGAAAACGTAAAGAAAATATGAAGTAAAGTAAAATACGAAAAATAAATAAACTTAAAAATATAAAAATAATAAAAGTAATATTAATCTTGCCAGCACTCACCCCATCTTAGGACCACCTTGTGTTAAATCAAACACTTGTCGTGGATTCAGTAGCTGCTGGAATTTTCCCAACAGCTTGACACCCTGATTACCGCCAGATTTCGGATTAATAAATACTATGACCGGTATAACTTCTGGCGATGGAATTGGTTTCACTATAAATGCACGTGGCTCCTTCTTTTCTTCCTTCTTATTACGTTTCGTTGTTTGTCTTTTCTTATTTGCCGCATTATTGGCGGCGTTTTTATTGTTGACGCGTATGGAAGATTTAAAATTTCCTTTATTCGGTAGCTTAACAATCCAGGAGGGCGGCACAATGATTGGTGCGTAATTGCCTATTAAAAAAAAATAACAATAAGAAGAAAATTAAGTGGAAAATCAGCAGAAGAAAAAGAAAGAAGAAGAAATTCATTTTAATTTAAAATAAGTAAATTAAGCTGTGATAGCTTGAAATAATTTTTTAAGTTTGTTCAACAGGCCGTATGATTAATGTTCTTTGAACGCGATACATATTTTTTGCACTTATTTTTTGATGTCATAAAATAAATGATTTGAAAATAAAGACAAAAAAAATGTACATTTTTTGATAATTTATTAGATATATTCTGTGATGTAGTCGTTCATTGTATTTCTTTTTAAGATAAAATTGCTTGAAATTTTAGATAAATTTTATTTTCTATCGAAGCTTGTACTGATTCAAATTGTATCTTAGGAACTATTATTTATTATGTTTATTTTTAAAACATAATGAATTTCAAAAAGAAAATTTAAAATAAAAGCCTAATATCCTAAATCCATAATTTAATTACTAAAATCTGACATCAAAGTAAGCACTTTCTTATTGCTTGTATCTATCTTTTGATACTTACATATAACAATTATCAATTTATTGTAGTAATCACCCCAGACCTCTTTAAAATGGTACTCATGTCGATATAAGTTAAAGTTTTTATGTTTCGTAAATCCTAAACTTTTTATTCTAATAAATAATCATTTAACGAACTTCGACAAATTTCACAAAATAGAGATAGTTAATTTCCAACTAATAATAATAATTTGTTGTATCCTTAAGCTCCTAATAGAATATGCAATAAAATAATAAATAAATAAGTAGGAACAAATATTCACATCATAAGTTACGTTTAACGTATGTTCTAGAAAGGTATTATTACAGCAAAGGTACTGCGTTCAGCTATAAGTCTATTTATTACAAAAATCTATATGCTTTAAGGGTATGAACATCATTGGCTTTCTTTTTCTGTGCTTTCAGTTGCATATAGTCATAATAAGTAAACAGTTACTTTTTGATCTATATTTCAACATACATTAAGTTTACTCTTAGACTTATCGAAACTCTTCGGCATTATTTCATATGGATTTTACGTATGATTTTTATAAGAATTGGCATTTCTTATATTCAACATGCTGCTTACATGTTGAGATAAGTACAATAGTCATTATGTATTTTAAAAAACTTTTTTCGTTATTTCAAGCCCTGGAAGTAGTACTTTACTTATAATATAAGCAACAAGACAAGAAGAACCTGTGCTTGTGCAAAATCACCGAGGACATTGGTTTTCAGGCATATACTCTCACTTTTCTGTTTAAGCATTAAGAAAATTCATTGAATGATATAATATAAAATTTTGACGAAAATGATCATTTTTGAAATGACAGCAGTCTTGCCTACGTTTACTAGCTTTCATTCCAGATATATTGGATTTTCACTGATAATTACTTCCTGTAAAATAATTTCTATAGTCCTTTTTATAATTTAACAGCGAATGATGAGTTTTCAAAACATGAAAAAGATCTGATGCGATCGTTTTTGAGTTTTCAGAGATTTAGAGATACAATGATCTTAAAATTATGAGTCAGAAATCATGACAGCAGTTTGAGTAGTCTTTTTCATTTCCTATATATAAGGTTTCATTTTTCGATTTCAGAAACGCTTTTTTACAGTCCAAATATTTATGACTTTGTTTGGAATATTTGAGAAGAAATGATCTCAAACTTATAAATCAAATGCAAAGATCTGCCTGTGTGGGAGCTACTGGGGCTCTAAGATCTTGCCCCACCAGTGCGCTCAATGTCATACTTAACTTGCTACCTATTGATATTTACATCAAGCAAGCTGCTACTCTCAGCGCGCAGAGGCTTAAAGATCTAAACTGTTGGCGCTCGAGTGCTTTAGGACATGGTAATATCGCATCGCTCTATCCGATAGATGATGCCAGGGTTTCAGACTACCTATGTCCTCGGTTACTATTCGACAATAACTTCGCCACCATAATTCCTTCAAGAGGAGATTGGGAGGCGGGTTTGCTTACAACTCTAGGAAAGATAGCGATCTACACCGACGGGTCTAAAATGGATGAGGGCGTTGGAGCCGGAATCTTTTCTACGGACCTAATGATTAGTAAATCATACCACCTTTCAGATTCCACCTCAATATTTCAGGCTGAAGTTTTTGCCATCCTTAGGGCAAGTGTTCTTGCTTTAAATATGCGCCTTCACGGAAAAGAGGTCTGGATTCTAACTGACAGTCAGGCAGCTATTAAAGCTTTATCAGCAGTCTGTCTGTCATCGAGATTAGTAGAAGAATGTAAGGAAATTATTAGTGAACTAAGTGAGAGGTCCAAGGTTACTCTAGTGTGGGTTCCTGGGCATTCTAATATTATGGGAAATGAGCGCGCCGACGAGCTTGCTAAGCTAGGCGCCTCTTCCACGGATACCCCTATTTCGATCCCTGCCCCTGTCAGCTACGGGCGTAGGCTGATTTGTGACCATTTTGCGACAGGCAAATAGTGAGTGGACCCTTACTGTCTCAGCAGCCAGGTCAAGGGCTACTTGGCCCATTTATTCCAAATATAGAACCTCTGACTTAATCTGTAGAAACAAATCTGAGGTTTCCAAGCTAGTATCTATCTTTACGGGTCACTGGTCCATAGGACGGCATGAAGCCAGACTTGGCCTTTCCTGTGGTACCTTATGTAGTGCGTGTCTACCAATACTTGAAGAAATGACACCAGAACACCTGATGTGTTTTTGTCCAGGTCTGGCCAGAACTAGGTTTAAGTTTCTAGGGGCCCCTTACTTCAACCCACTTAGCGATATCTCCAGCATCAGCATTAGCCAGATTCTTGCCTTTGGTAATGCCTCTGGTTGGTTCTAGTTTGACCCTCTATCTACTACCCACTATTACGAGGTTTTTGTGGACTCAAAACGGCTTTCATCCTTAGCTATTTGAGGAGGATTACGATGATTTCACTGTAATTTTTTAGATTTTTATAAGATTAACTTGATGATTAGTAGAAAATATAACTCTGAAGGAAAATATAATTAATGTGTGCACTGAAATTAACCTAACGAAACTGTTGCGGACCTCCTAATGTCACGGCGGCTTCTTTAAATGTAACAGGTTAAAATTGCACATGTAGCTATCAAGGCTAATGATTCGAAGAACGATGTGTTTGCAAATAAGGATTAGTACCTTATTTGCAAAATACGCAACAGGTTTCATCACCAGACACCGTCTTATGGATCAGCATATTTTATAAGAATTACTATTACATTGAAAGACTGCAGTGGAAGCCTTGGGGGAGGACAGTCTGGAGACATAATCAAATACCTTCTCTGAGAATTTTAAAATCTTAAAAAGATTTAATATATTAACTTATTATCAGCGGAAACTTAACTTATACGATTCTTGATATCCACAAAATAATTCAATGGGAGTCTGATTGTTTTGATTACAGACTCTATATATAATTAAAGCTTTTGATTACTGTAGCTTTAAAATAAAGTCAATATTGTGATTCCTAGTTTCAACGAATAGTCAAGTTATTTCATTGCAAAAACAAATTTCATACTTGAGACATAATATGCTTTTCATTATTTTATAATTTTTTCAAACAATATTCATATAATAAAATTCAGTCTTTTACATAATTTTTCTTGGTGTATTACTTTTTACAATCATTTAGTATCAATATATTTTAATATTGTATGTTATCACAAATCTCACACTTCTATGATTTTAATCATTTCGATTTGCATTTATATTTGAAATCCTTTTTTTAAAGATAAAAACAAAACTCAAATATTTATTTGATTTATGGTTAAACAGAAGCCACAGGCATTTCACTTGACACTTTTATGAAGTAATTTCATTTCGTTATTACGAAATTGGAATTTTCGAAGGTGCTTCACAAGCACAACCACTCCAGTGCTCAATAAAAGCAAATAAATGTTGTTCGGGGAAATGTGTATGAGTTTCCGAGTATAAACGCTAAGATAGACATACAGCATTTGACCACTTACAATGGTGCCATAGACGTTAATCCCAGTTCAACATTCAATTCAAAACAACAACGACCACAGAAAATGGTGGGATTTGCATTTTGGTTCATTGCTGATGGACGCACGCACTCAACGTAGCTCAACTGCCGATTGCATACTTCACTTATGCGTATTGTCAACAAATTTACAATAACGATGCGGAATTGGAAAACGCATCAATACCCACAAAATTCGGAGCTTTGATGGAACTACCAGTAGGAACAGTAGTGCTATAGCATTCGTAAAAATAGAAATGACAGAAGTGTTATAGCTCTGGTAGCTGCAAGTGATAGAAAACTTAAATAATAGTGTAAAAACTGATATAGTGTGGGTGGCGCCGGATGACGGTGTACTTCGAATTTAACGTAATTTCAAAAATGTGCATTGGCATCCGAATTTGACACTTGTGCTGTGGAGAACACAACATCTTGCCGTTGAGTGTTTATTGTAGGTATGAGTATAAAAATAGCTTTTCAACGTATATGGTCACATTGAAAGGTCATCAAAGGCCCAATGGTAGCGGTACTAGTGAAAATGTGTTGGTTTACGACGTTGTAACGTTAACAATGTAAAATTGTTTAAATGGCAGCAGCATAAATGTTGCTGATATTTTTTGTACTATTTTTATTGAATTTTTCAATGAAAATTTTTGTTATGGTTTTTAGGTTTGGTTTACAGATTCTGGCAACAAACGGTGGTTTTCGAATTCTATCAACCATTGCACCAGCACACTTTCGCTATAGACTTGAGGACAATTGCATGCATACCATACCCATGGGTGAGGTGAATGTGTTTGTGTTTGCATTTAAAACCAATTTGCAAGCTTGTTTATCTTTACCTAAATGTGTTTCCCGACAACGGAATTTCCATACGAATTTAGGTGCTATGCACTGGTAAATGTTACCGTAAATAGCCTGGCTAATTTTATAAAATTACCAATGATACAAATTTTTTGATAAACCACACTATAATTGAATTCTCTGTTTACCGTATGCACTTCAAACGATTTGTGAGAGATTGTGAGTTTTGAATTTCATTCAGATTTTTAATGTACTGTTGATCCTTTGGCTCATAGGATGTGAGTACTAATATACTATAGTATTTATAGTATATATACTTACTTACTTACTGGTGTCCTTCTCTCCTAAGTGGAGCATAGGGCCTCAGTATATATAAAGTTTATAAAATATTATGGACGTTAGATGTTGAAGTGGTTTTGTGATTCGAATCATTAATTAAGAACTGATAATTTTATATACAACTTAAAGGTAATATGTACTTATATGGCAAACACAATATTCCGCCTATATTTCGGTTACGGTAACAATTAAATGAGCTAAATGAACAAGAACAAGAAATATAGAATATATTAAAAAAATTAAACAAACGTTTAATTAAAAAAAAACTGGTAGTTAAAGAACAAGTTTAAAGCAATGAGCACCAAAACCCAATACGGTGTATAGAGTCAATAGTTTTTATTATGATTACCTGTGTTAAGCTTTCATAACACACGTAAACGGTACTGCGCCAATAAACTCCACTATTGAAGTTCCATAAACTACTGATAGTATCAATTGTAAATATACGTTTGTATGTAGTTTTTTTCCTTAGAAGGGAGCAATGCCTATCTAACACCATTGCTGTTTTTTGGCTCATAGCATCAGCTTAGAAAATGCAACTCCAAATCGAATGAAAGCAAATGTATACAGTCATTCTATTTGCTTAACTTAGATCTTAACAACAGTCATCACTATACTCTTATTAAAGAAACCAACCTATTTTCGTCAGAACAATCGGAGCTGTAGGCGTTGCTTCTTGAGATACCATATATACACTTCCGGTCCAATGCCGTAAGTGAAGTTGTCTTACAACCATTAATAACAATCACTTATTAATTAAATCAACCATTTAAATTTATTTAGCGTGTAGACTGACTAGAATTTGGAACTTTTTTTCATTCATTCTTATTTTTTCACCAACAGATACAAATTCTTTACTACAGATACAAATTAAAAATAATATGTAACTGCATTAATGGTTCATAAAAATCTTTCCTGGGCCAGTATAAAAGCCCAATTATCGATGTAAATTAGCAAGTCATGACATAAACATAAGGGTTATTTACAATTTCTAAAACATTTGGATAAGAGCTATTTCTCACATATGTCAACTGAGAGCTTAATAGTTAATTTTTCTAATTTCAATTTCTTGAAAATGTTGTATAGAACAATTCTCTGTAATAAGCCCAAAAATATTGAATTATTACGGACAGATATTTGTATGATTTACAAATCATACAAAACTATCATTAAAAAGAGTTTCACGAAACAGTGTCATTTAAAATCAAATGTATAAAAACTTTTTTTCTAAGTTATATTAAAAAATTAGGTTACAATGTACATATTCGTATTCGTTTATATGACCGCCCCCCTGCTATTTTCATCGTTAATTTATCTATGTATATAATTTCAATAATTTGTGAATTAATAAGTATATTAAAAATATTTTCATTAAAAAAATAAAAACACTCAATTATGCGTTGGAGATAATGCTATATATTATCATCATGCATAATATTGTGAAAGATAGTTTTAAACTTCGCTCAAGTAGTTAAATGAGTTCAAATGGGTTAGGCGAAACATGAGTATCCGACTCTTCAAATTCTGCATATCCAGAACTTGTGTCCATTGCATCATTATTATAAGATGCCCAACATGGATTTGGCGTTAAATATGTTTCTCCTGTTTCCTCAATGCCATCCATACCTGCAGGAACAAAATCAGCTGCTTGAGTCGCACTGTTGGACCAACACACATCCTCAGCTTCAGTTGATTGCATCGATCGATTTCCTTTTATTAATGTCACATAAATATGACGATGTTTCACAGTTGATCCATAAGAGTTTGGTACTATGTTATCAGATAAACAACTGTACTTGCGTTTAGTGGCAGTTCTCTTCAAGTTCGTCTGAGGATATTGTGCGCAAAGATGTTTGTTGAACTCATCATTGCTATCAATTTCAACTTCTGCTAAAGTACGCTTTACTCCATACATTTTGAATTGATTACAAAAAAAAAAATCTTTATAAAAATAGTCTAATATTTTAATCAAAATAAAATTTTTATATTGTATACTTAGAATTTTGAAGTACAGAAATTTTCAAAAGTTCACTACTCAAAAAATTTTTTTTTATTTAAAATACATTTAACTATTTAATAAATGTGTCTATGTTAACTACGATAATTTTTTTGTATGGAGAAATATATTTTCTATTCATATATGTCGGAGACTATACATATTGGATATGTTCACTTGATATCAAATATAAATATTTGAGGCATTTGCGGCTTACTTTATAATTTATATGAACTAAATTAAGCGTGTTCGGCCGCTCCTAAGTGCGGCAAAATACAACAAGTCTCTTGCTAAAATCTCTAATTAATATGCAAAACAATAATACTATTTTTTCATAACAGTGTGTTCTTATGAAAGTTTTTTTTTATAATAAAAATAAAATAACTCGCATGTTACGTTCGACTTTAATATATTTAAGCTTAGGTACAAAATTTTATAATTTTTTTATTATATTTTCTTGTAAAATATATCGTTTACTTACCTAGACGACATTCTTCACCAATTTTTGCTGGATTAAAACAGGATTCCTTATTATGATACACCTCATGACACCAGGCGCAGGATAATGCAACAATTTCCTTAGAACCAAATAGTTTACCTTGCACAGCCTGTAAAATAAATTGAAATTTGTAATTTATTACTATAAACAAAAAGGATATTAAGTTGAAATATTGTATTTTTAACCAGGGACCGTAACAGTTAGCATTAAAAAAACAAAAATCTACCCATAACTTATCATTTGTATTTTAAAATAAAATTCAAAGAATTTTAATTAAAAATTTGCTTTATATTATATTTTCCAAAAATAATTATTATCATGTGCGTTTTATTTTTCCACGCACAAATATGTTAACTCTGACACTCTGCTTTTTATTTTGAAACACACAAATAACTGTTATGTTTGCCTTAAAAAAATAAAAATCAGAAATGGCTTTTATTTTTGAAAACAATATATAACTTATAAAGAGTGCCTGATAATTTTAAAAATAAAAATAAAACGCGTTATGCATGTAAAATAGTTAATTGTTTTTTTAACTTCATCCAAGCTATTTGTGTTTGGAAACACAAAAGGCACATGATAATTATTTTCGAAAATATGAAATAACCCAAAT
>NC_051846.1:164734689-164751286 GCF_002237135.1 Teleopsis dalmanni | reverse complement strand
AAAAAAATAAAATAACAAATATAAATTCTATTGCGGAGCAACAAAATATGAAGTTCAAAAAGTATTCGTCATTTACGCAATAGAACGAAATTTTGGTAAGCAGAAACCGGGAAATCCCGTTTTTATTTTATATTTTGGTGCTTCGCAATAGAATTGCTTTTATGTTATTTTACTTTTAAATTTCTATAGTAAAAACAATAAAAACAATAAAAAGATATAAACAAAATACAATCGTGGAAAATTGCATAATTATAAATTGCATTATTTTTTTGTTTCTTTTTGTTGTTGTTATTGGAACATTTCACAAAAATTTAGTTAATGACGAATACTTTCATTGACCGCTGCAGATAATATTAATATTCGTTCGTTAGAAAGTGTAGTACAATATAATGTGTTTGTTTTATTAAACCTCAGGAAGTTCGAGCGATTTAAGTTTATGGAAAACACACCCGCAGATGGCACTTTTATCGTTGGAATCACCAAATATGAGATAAAGCGCATACCATGTCACAAGGAAGTCTTGTCACAATGCTCAGATGTTTTCAGTACGATGTTTAATGGAAACTATTTAGAATCTGAAGAAAATTGTGAAATTCACTTAAATGATGTTCAGCCATATGTGTTTCAATACTTTGTGAATTTTATATATTCGGGTGTTGAACCAAATACATGGGTTTTAAAAGAACTTGCACAGTTGGCTTATTTAAGTGACAAATATATGATTCGTTCTTTAAATGATGAATGTGAGCAAAGGATAAAAGATAACTGTTCGGTTAAATTATTGGATTTTGCGGAATGTCTAAAATACCCAATTTCCGACAAGCTTATGGAAATAATTACAGGATATGTTAGATTCAGTGATACTGAATATGATATTTTGCCGTCTTCGATTTGTAATTTAAATCTATCATCCTTCCTAGTGGTCATAGAGTTTAGTCAAAATGATATAAGGAGTTGTAGACTTTTTGAAATGGTTGAAAATTACGTGAAAATTAATTTTTTTCAAAGAAAAGGATTTATAAAAACTACACACGATACAGAAATACTAAGTGGGGCGAATAAAATTATCACTGAACAACTATTGTCAATGGTTAAACTTGAGCATATGACCGCAAAAGAGTTTGTGAACGGACCTATGAAGTCCTCCCTTCTGGATGTGCACACGAAATTGAATATATTAATTGAAATATCTAAAAGATACCTTAGAAGTAAAGAATTTATGAAAAGATTTTATGAAAAGCAAAATATGAGAAATTACAAACCGAATTAAAGAAAAATTTGAGAAAAAAAATGTAAAAAACAGAATTCATCTACGCTAGAGTAATTAGTTATTAATTAAAATCCTTATTTTTGGCAAATTTAAAAAATTGAATATTTCTTTAATTCGTTCGTTATGTTTAGCCATTCCAAATTTTTGTATTTAAATCATCTTCATCATTAAAAAAAAATATATATAAATCCTTATACATTGCAACTATCTATCTCAAAACCTTAGACCACCACCCATACAAAAATTAGTTTTTTAGCTAAAATTAACATCTTCAGCATTTCAATATATTTATATACTTTCTCGAATAGTCAGGATTTTTTTAACGATATAAGTTCACAAGCAGACACATAGTAAAAAGGAAGGGAAATTTCCAACCATTCACACTTCTCCCTACAAAAAAATAATCGGGGGATTCTAAGTACACATAATAATAATATATCACAAAATGACATATTTGAATGGTAAACAAAAGTATATATGATCCAGTATTTGATCTGAATGCGCAACCTATTATTCTACCCACTGTACGTCGCGTTCCGCTACGTCATTAATCTACATTTTGGTTACTTAAGTGGTGTGTCCAATATGGATTGGGTATTAAAAAGGCACCTGCTATATCTGAGAATAACTGACCTAAGCGGATATTTCTTAACTTTATAGCGGGATTTACGTGGCATATTGTCCAGTCTTTTGCCATTTCGTGAGCAAAATATAACAATAATTATTTGCTGTATACTTTCCAAAATAAATAATATACTTTGCAAGATAAATAATATTAATATGCCATTACATAAATTAATAGATATTAAATTTTTTTTTGAATATTTATCATTTTCATTTTATTTATATTTATTTAAATACAACATTTTGAAACGATTTATCATAGTTATTTATATTATTTTTTATTTAATATTTTTTAAATATATATTATAGCTTTATAATTTTTATTATATTCAAATTATGTATTCGTTAATTATCATTTTCTTAATTAATAAATTTATAGCTGTATTCATAAATATTTATAAATATTTTAATATATGCTTAACTTTTATTTTATATCGATTATGTTTATAAACATTTTAACACACGATTTTGTTTTTTGTTTTTTTTTGTTTTATTTTTTTTTTAATAAATTACAATATTTTAAAAATTAATATGCTTTAATTGGTTTTTTATATAATTTATTTATTAAATTAAGATTTTATAATAATAGTTATATTTATTTTACAAAGATTTATGCTTTGCTTTATATTATATATGTAATGAGTACAAATAAATGATGATTTTTTTTTTAATTTAATGATATGGAATAAAAATATCTCGAAAATATCTATATTTTATATAGAAAAATAATAATGAGCTTTTATATACGTTTATATATTACATTTAGCTAAATTAATTTAAAAAAGTTTTAAGTATGCATGAATTTTTGTTTTTTTACTTATAAAATAGCACTTCAATTATTTGCAAACAATAACAATAAATAAATTAAATTTAAATTTTTATTTATTTTAATCCATATGATAATATTTAGTCATTTTATTATGTGTTAATTTTAGTACGGCAGTTAATTTTTAATAACTTTTGATTGTTTACATTTATGTTTTTTATGCAATTTAAAAATTTATAAATAAAAATTCGTTTTCAATATGAAACTTAAGTTAGAATAATGCATAAAATTCATTTATAAAATAATTTATTAATAATAAAACTTTGACCAAAATATGTAACATGAATTGCGATTACTTATAGACACTTTATTTTATAGTGTTATTTATTATTAACGTATCATAAAAGCTAAATTGAGATTTGTACAATTATGTTTTTGTTTTGCTTTTCCTTTTATAAACAAAATAAGATTATTGTATAATTTTCTAGAAAGAATATGAAGATAATGAAATAAGCTTGAGCTGCATTGTTTCAGACCCAATAAGTATTGAATTGATGAAGAGATTTATTTAAAGAGATCATAGCTACAATTAAATTTTGTGTAATATATTTTATAATCTTTATAACTACAAAATATAAACAAACATATAAATAAATTAATATTAAATACATTAATTAAAATTGTTTTACTAGATTTGGATAGTCGCTTTAAAAATTGGCTTTTGAATATAAATATTTTGCTAAAATTTTTATTTTAAATTTGAACATATTGTTTATGCATATTGTAAATAAATACATAATAAATTATTATATATATGCATATATTTATATATCTTTTGCTATAAACGCTTTTGTTCTGGTTGTAGTAATTTCATAAAATTTTATGTGGGATAAAATTAATTCAACTTGTTAAAATTATCTTATAGATTAATTATTTATAATTGTTTGTGCAGGTTCTAAAACATTTTTTTTTTTTCGTTCTGTTAAACTGTTTTTATATATTTCTATTTACGATTGATATTTAGTGGGCACGCGCCTTATTTTAGCTTTTAATTTTGAGTGCGAAAAAATTTTCAAAACGGTTTAGTTTCTATAATTTTCTAGGGTTTACTTTGTCATCGAATGTGGGAGCAATTTTATTCAAAAAGGCATGCTAAAATAAAGGCCCTCATCGGGGGCCACACGCAAACTCTATAAAAATCTGGGTGGTCCGGAATTGTACGTCCCAGATGGTGGGTGTGGTGCAGGTGAATGTTGCCCTTGTCGTAGAACATCGAATGGCGAATTTGAACGCTGCATAAAATGATGATAATTTGTGGGCGGCAATTGATGCTAAATATATATAAACATTATTAAACATTAAATATTTAATTTCTTTATTATAAACGTACCTGCAACCCACGTATACTAATTGGTCCTGCAGCGCCTGCTCCTCCGCCCATTATGTGACTAGGTCCATCACCTAAGTCCAACTGCAGACTCTCTGGCATATCACCACTGCTACCATTGTTGGCACTATTTGCTAAATGTAATTGTCCAAGAGATGCTGTAGCCATTGCTACATCAGGCATCATGTCGGACAAATGGCCGCCATTACTGTTATCTACACATCCTACTGCACCACCTTCAGCACCTACATCAAGTGTGCTACCGTGAGGAAAACGATAATCTCCTTCAGTTATAAGCGCAGGTAAGTCACTACGGTGGTGATGTGCTGAGGCAGAAAGTCTAGCGTAATTAGTTTGCAAACCACTGCTGCTACCGCTACCAATGCTCATGCCTAGTAAACCACCGGGATGTTGTCGCGGGAAAGTTAAATTACGACTATAGCATGCTGGTACATTGTCACCACCACACGTAGACGATGCAGCTGATGAACCCACAGACGCCGAAAGAAACGAGCTTGCTGTAGTGTGACGTGGTACGGAACTAGTAGCTGCTGGTGATGGTGGTGGAGTCTGATCTTCATCTTCTAATAAACAATCGTCCGTTTGTGTAGTAGATGTAACACCACCATCATCTGAAGCACCACTTTGGTTTCGTAATAGTGATGTCTCTAATAAATCAGATACTGCATCCGGCAAGTTAAATTCTCGTACTACTCGTAAGCGTATTTGTCGATCAATTTCGTGTTTTGAAGAGAGTGGTAAATGCAATGCACGCTGGCACATTGGTGTTTGACGCAGTTTATGTTCCCGCTTTAGCATTGAAGCTAATGTTTGTGTATCTGGTGGTGGTATTGCCGCTGCCGCTGCAAGCATATCAACATTGTCTGCACCACTGCAACCTACATTTGCACCCATACCACTATTTGCAGCGGCATTCATACGTGATACCATATATAACGTGTCCGGAATATCAGGCAAATGACGTGACCGCCGCATGCGCATAAGTTCAACCTGATGGTGCGATGAAGCCATACGATCCTCAAGTAATGCTTTAACTTCTTCGAAGTATGGCATGAACAATCGGGGCCGCACAAAGAGACCTTGATTCTTTCCACCACGAATCCATGCATTTACACGTAGGTTTTCACGTTCATCACCAATCATATGAGAAGGAGGCGTGCTGACTAAACCACGACGTATAGCTTGACCGAGTACTTCACTATTGGGCGGAAGAACATGATCCATACGTACTAACGGCAATAACTCAGAAAGTATTTCACGTAGTTCCACATCACTTAAATCACGCTTTTTTACTCCTTTTCGTGCAACAGAATGCGCCGTGTGTGAAAGTATATTTGGCTCACGATCTTCCATCCGTCGTATTAATTCTTGTTCACCCCATTTTAATACAGCCTGTAATACCTCCAATTCAGAAGCTTGCAGAAAATTACTTTGTAAAACGTGTATTAATTGAGTTTTGTCCAACTGATGTAATACTGGAGATGAAATAATCGCAGAAAACTCTTCACGTAAGTATTGGCATGCTTGGCGAAATACCCATGCAGAACCATGAGCCTAAAAGTATGTACTTATTAGTTTAAGGCATATCGAAAAAAAAAAATAAATAAATTACCTGAGATCCCCATTTTAGCACCGTCGGTAATGTTTCCAGCGACAACCACTCAAGTATTAAATCTTCGCAACCTTGTGCTAAAATATCTAATTCCAAGAATCTACCTATTTGATAAAGTTCCATAGCCTCTTCCAGTGGTGTAGGTCTCACACGTCCTGTATTTGTCAGTGCATGTACCTCTCCTAGAGAACCTGCTGAATTGCCCGAACCAGCACCACGGAGTATTAGCGACAAATCTACTGTATCTAAGTAGATTGCGTGTAGTAATACTCGCGCATATCGTTTCGGTATAACTGTTTCGTCTAGCACTATGCGTGTTGGCACATGTAATGCTCGTTCCGTATATTCATCAACATTTCTGGTACGTCTAGCAATGAGATTTCTAAAGAATGGCGATCGTGCACTTAATATGGCTTTATGACATGGCAGCTCCAGTTTTGGCCGAAATCCATATTCAGAACTACCCGAATCTGGTCTATGATAATCATTTCCTTCGGCTGTAAAAACGAGTGCAGCATCTGCATAATCGCCAGTTTCCAGTAAATAACGTAAGTCATGTTCTAATGGATTCGGTGTGCCGAAGTCATCGCCTAGTTGACGCAAAAGACTAACATCAATTGTAGGATCATGTGGACACAAATCACCAGTATACAAGTAACGCAATAGCGATGAAAACATTTGCACATCAATCATTGGTGATGATGGCAGTTCGAGACATATGCGTGCACCGAAACCAGGACAGCCAGCTAGTAATTCACGAAAGTAAGCACAACGTGAGGAGAGTATTGAGCGGTGTACAGGAAAAATTGAACCACGGAAGACTAAATCGCAATCCGTACATGTCTTCATATCATATAACGCAGCTAGGTCCTGTTTATAGGTTGTGGCAGGAGGTCGAGCTAATTCCGCTTGCATCTAAATTGTAAGAAATTGTTAATTTTATTTTAATATTAAATTAAGTACATAATCAAAATACTTGATATATATATTTAACTACTCACCGATAGATCTCTTAATGCAGCTAAAGCTTCATATTCTTCACAGAGCGCCGCTAACTCTAAAGGCGTCCAGTCAGATACAAAATCACGCAATACACGCGCATGATCACAGGCTTTTGATGAACGTCTACGACGTATAAATTTTCGTTTAAGTGTAGCAAAGCCCGTAACACGTTTTCGTCGTTGCTCTCGAAAATGTGGTCCACCTCCTGCACCAGCAAAACTGCTACCACCAGGTCCACCACCACTTCCTGATGCACCTGCCGTCATAGCAGCTGATGTTGGCAAAAGCAGACCTGAGTTACTGCTGCTAGCTGAGCTGCTCACCATCGGATAGCCACTTGTTGACGTATTTGCACCCATTATGGTCAATATTAGAATTTATGTGCGCCACAAAATTTTATTAATGCAAATACTGTACAGAGATTTAGATGAATTTCTAAAGCGAAAATCTTTATGATGCTTGGTGACTTCCTCTCGTTGCTCTGATACTCAAATGTGCAATATATGAAATTCTTTTAAATGAACGCTGTCATATTTTATTATTTAAATTATTTTATTTGTTGCTTTATGGTTGTTTATTATTTTGGTGAGGTGACTAAGGTTGTCGGTCATATAAAATGTTTGCACACAATGTTGAAAATTAAATGCTCCAGCCGTCTAAATTAATTGAGACAAAAACAATCAGAATAATAGATTCATTTCAGATCTGCTATCTATATTTCGTTTTTGATATATTTCGGGAGTTGCTAAAATGAAAAAAAAATAGAGAAATTCTGTTAAAAAAATCTTAACAAAACAATCGAATTGTATCTTATATGTGTATTATATATTATTAAATAAAAATAAAATACTTTAAAGAACTGTAGAAGAACTGCACTTTATATTACAGTGAAAGCTCCGTTAAATGTTGAGTTTTCATTTTTTATTTTACTTTGAATCGAATAGAATATTTTATTGTATTTATATTTATATCTATATTTACATTTATATTTATGTTTAACTATATCTTCACATTTATATTGATATTCATATAAATTAATATTAAAACATTCCATAATTTGTCAATATCTATATTCCCAAAGAGCATTTGGCGATCAACAACTGAATGCGCAGTTACAGTCCACTCTTACGTTTAGTTAATTCAGGGTAACGTCACTAACTCTGAGATAATCATGATAACCAACACATGTGCGTCTCTGGTTCATGTCCCAGAAAGGAGGCCTCTAGAAAGGAGGCTTTGGTAGTACTACTACAACATAATAAATAATCAATATGTGACTAATGAAACTTAACGTGTGAACTAAAAACCATCTTCGACTCTACCTATTATTATCGGTGTATTCAGGATCCATATTAACCTTTTCTGCACATGCCACGGCAATGTACAGTCGACAGAAATCACGCACTAATGTATTGAAAGCGCTTCCTGGTTATCCATGGTGTAAAGATAATTCTGTAAGACGCAATGAAATAACATTCAAATATGTCAAAACACAGCTTTGCATATTAGAACCGGTTCTCATCGCATATTGATCATCTTCCTACAAAATCCTAAATGCATCTTGTAAAAGACCACAATCAACTGCTGTCCAAGCAATATCTCCTTGCGTGCCACTAAGGTGGACATTCCAATGGCATAATATTTAGTAAAACCCTCCCTCCAAGATGCATTCTTCGATTGTTTTTTTTATACCATTGATATATCAACTTCTATTGCAATAGAGCTAACATCGAGACCACGATTGCACTACAACAAAGTAGTATAACCAACTGCTAAATAGCTGTCATGAAAAAATGCGTTAATTTATAATGAGTGCCCTTACAGCACCTCTTTTTCCCATAATCTCGTCCATCTTTTTTCGTGTCCCAACGCACACACAAACCAGAGTTCAATCAACTTTTGGAACCGTCCCATAAAAATGACTTTAATTTAAATCTCACCGAACCCAGAGTTCATAACCCATGCACATCCTAACACTTATATTCGTCAAGTGATTTCTTTTATGTTATCTGTGTTACAGATCCCTGTGGGTTACAATAACAATTTAACGTATGAATTGAAGCTACGTAGGCCAAACTGAACTTTTCCAGACAAACAAGTAGATGTTCCGTTTGGGAGCAATTAGGCGATCGAATAATATCGTATGATTATGCCGTTGATAAAACTAAGCGCCGGGACCGGATTTGAGAGAACACGGGTGTTAACTTATATATTAAGATTTTTGCTTGATAACAATTTTGATTAATTGTCAGTAGTTGATAAATTTGTCAAGTTTACAGAATAAGGGGGATAATATATAAGTTAACACACGCGTCTCCTAAATCCAGCCCTGTGCTTAGTTTCATTAACGGAGCAATCATGCGATATTCGAACGCATGGTTGCTACCAAACGGGAAATCCACTTGTTTGTCTGGAAAAGTCCCGTTTGGCTTCAGTAGCTCCCAACTTCACAAAATTGCGCTCGGTCTCTTCTACTTGATCTATCGAACAAGAAACGCTGAATACCGGACAAATTAAAATTAATATTTAACTTATATATATAAAATATATATAGATATATATATATCTTTATATTATTATATATAAATATAACACATTAGATTGCACAGTAAGTAGTTGTAGTTCATTCGTACAATCCACTAATAATAGAGCAAATGCAACCTAAAACATTCTGCGAGTTGACTGAGCCAAAAAACATCTTATAGTAAATATAATACATAAAAGGAGGGAGTGAATAAAAGACATAAGGAAGACATAACAACATAATTACAATTATATTGGTGCCATATTAAGCTACTTTGTAAATTTATTATTATTTTATTTGAAAACAAAAATGAATAACTATTTCTTATTTAAAAAACTATAAGTAAGCCAAAAATTAAAATAAAAGTGTACTTTGAAACAAAGATAAATTGATTGAGAGACAAAACAAAATAAATGTCAAATGTATTGAAATATTTGGTATTAAGAAGGTCAGAACCTTATCAAGTAGACCGTTAAGTTGAATAAGTAAAAACCTTCAGCTCAAAGGAAAGTTCACTCAATATGTCAAGAAATAATTGCTTATTAAAAACAAATATAGACATATTCTTATATTGCCAGAATATTTAAACTAAATTATGTATTAAATTCAATTCAACTAAAATTTGTTGAACATTTATGCCAAAAACAATTTACATATTAAATCAGATCCTTAACAATAATGCGACTAAAATTATATAAATACTTGGAATTCCATTTTAAAACAGGAAATAAATCGTAATTTCATACCGAAGCAAGTACAAATACACAAAAATATGCTCAACCTTGACCTACTCAACTAGAAAGTTTTAAATTTCAGCAAAAATAAAAATAGCAACAAAAAAAAAGACAAAAGATGAAGCGCACATCACTATTTTTGCAGTGACCCCAGCTCTCTAGAAACGCATAAAAAGTGCATGAAAAAATCAATTGAAATAAAGCTACAACCCGGAACCACCCCATTATGTGCACAACCACACTGACGCACGCTCGGAAACGGTAAATAGAACAAAATATCACAGACGTCACATGTTTAAAGTTCAAAGAAATTGTTCCGTTAAGGAATACCGTAAAGTCAACGGTGAAACCTGTTATAGACGTCAAAGCAGGATATTTTATGTAATACATATATGAAAACAAAAACAAAAAAGAAAATACTACATTATGTTACATAGTTATGAAAGGATTACTTATTCAAGCGGAAGTACGACATGAAATTCAGTTTCTTTGTAAATATATTTTTGAAAAAAAAAAGTTTTAGAGATATTAAGTTTACATGTTTTCTACGATATTAAATTTATGTTTAGAAAAATTAGAACTCGGATATATATGTCAAGTCCTAAACCGAAATATCTAAATCAAAAAATATAGGTATCAAATTAATACGAGGGCTGCTATATGTATTTCTGGCCTAATAATGAAAATGCGAATATTTATCATCAAAACTGGTTTTATTGTTTTTCAAAGTATTCTCCAGCCTGATTTATACACTTTTGCAGGCGCTCAAACCAATTGTCGAAGCACTTTTTCCACTCCGATTGAGACACCTTCAAAACATGGTTTTTGAACGCTTCAACCGCATCTTCTGGCGACGAAAAACGTGATCACGCCTTTTTTTCTTGATGTGCGGGAATAAAAAGCAGGGTTCGTATTTGCTCACTCATGAGCAGCTCAGGCTTATGAGCAAGAGCCAATTCGTATGTGAGCCCAAAATTGGCTCATGAGCGTGAGCCCATAATGGGTTCATATTGAAGAGCTGCTCACCAGCGTGAGCCTTCAAGTTATTCATATTGAAGAGCTGCTCATGAGGTCTCACGAGCCGAGAGCTCACGAGCTCAACTGTTTAAAAGCTATTTATTAGTTAATTTGCTTTATTTATTTTTATAAACGTTATATGTGAAAATATATACTTTCATATTAAAACAGTATAACGAAACAATAATTTGAATTTGAAAAACAAATTTATAAAATATTATTATTTTTCACAAATAAACAATAAAAATATATTTATTGTTTATTTTAGCAACTTTGATTATTTCCATATTTTAGTTAGTTCTAGGTTATTAATATTTTAATCTTTTTTAATGACATGTTTTCACAAAAAAAAATAATAGCAAAATCTTAAATTGGGCGCATGAGATCTCATGAACCGCAGCTCATACTCTTGCTCTCGAGCGTGAGCCCATTTATAACTTAATGGCGGCTCTTGCTCGTGAGCGTAAGCTCTGTAGTTGGGCTCGCTCGTGAGCCGAAATGAGCAGCTCATGGGTACGCAAATACGAACTCTGATAAAAAGTAGTCATTGGGTGCCAAGTCAGGGCTGTACGGCGGATGACCCATCAATGGTTCATACGCATAGATCCATGTTTCGTCTCCTGTGACGATCTTATAAACGTCTTTTGAAGCACTGCGAACGTATTTTTTCAACATTTCTTTGCACCAATCGACACGAGCCTTTTTTTGAGCGATTGTCAAATTGTGCGGGATCCAAGAAGAACAAACCTTTTTTACGGCCTGGTGTTCATGCAATATCGAATATATGCTGGTGGGAGAAATGCCCAAGGATGCCTATATCTCACGGTATGTCACATGACGATCTTGCATTATCGGTTCACGCTCGTTCAATGTTCTCTGACACAACGGCCGTTTTTAGACGACCTTTACGGAATTCGTCGTTGAGCAAGCGTCAGCCGCGATTGCATCTGGCAACACTTAGTGTTGCCTAGGCTAGAAACATATATAGCAGCAATCGTATAGGATATGAGCCTTAAGATTTCAAAATGTAGTCTTCATCACTTAATCAATCAATTTCATTTCTAAGTAAAGTACAGTATGACAAAAAAGTAATGAAAGTTTGACTTTTTATTCCATTCCAAGTTTTTCATTTTTATTTTTTTTTCTCTTTGTGATAGTTCATCAAGCTTATTGTAATACACAGAGATATTAGTCGAAATAGCTATAAAGGATGCCAAAAGATTCACTGCTTAAAGTTTTGGGTTATAGTTTTTATGAATATATTGCAGCAGTCAAACAGTTTTTAGGATGATGTATATGCTATACATCATACACGGAAACGAATACACAGACAAACTAGCCAGGAAGGAAGCCACACCAATGATAAGGCTGGAACCTTTCAGTGAGTTAGGACATCGTACTCTCCTTCCCGTCATAAATATGAAAGAGAAGCAAAACAAAAAGTATTACTGGAATCATCTACCAGAATTAACATAATCCAAAATACTCATCGGTACCTATAATAATAGGCAGATACCAGATAGGGACTTATTAAAAGAAAAACTTAGAATCTTAACAGGACACTGTAAACTAAAACACCACCTTGCGAGACTGATCATATATATGGACTCATGGGAATGTATATCCTTACAGAAGAGGCAATAAACTCTTTAAACTAAGTTCTATACTACTTTTTATGGACGCAACAGGGCTTAGAGACTTACTCTAAACTCAGAAGGGAAAAGAATAGACCCAACGTTTGCAGTGCCACATATCATACCTATTAATAATAATAACAAATAATGTGCGTTCTAAAAAGCTAACATTTAATTGACAAGTTAAAATTGTTTTAGTAACGCAAGATATGTAATATTTAAATTATGGAGACCAATGACTTAATGACTTAAGAAGTGTACAGACTACCAAAATACGCGGTCGTATTGATATTTTCTAAATAGAAATTTTAAATCTGTTTTAACAATAGTTAATGCAGAGTCACTTAACTACTTTTAGGTAGTTTGCTGAATTAAACTACGACCATACAAGCACCGATAATACTAGAAGTGGTAATATTACTTTGTAACTTTAACTGATCTTTATCTTTAACTGATATGTGGTTTGGTGTTCTGTGGTTCAAATTTCGCACTGTTTTAGACTGAAATGGTATTAAATTTCTATCACGTATATAGGAAACTTGCTTTTCTATCATAACACCTTAAATATCAATACATCAGTCATTACTTAATTTATGTAATAACTTACAAAACCATATTTTATAGATTGATTACTTGACACTATTATCTTTAAAGGAAATATTCTTTTCATTTAAGACCACAATTTTACAAATTTATTCTGACAGTCTCTGTCAACTATCAAAGCACTAAACAAAATGAGTTCAAATGTAAAATCCGTCATTACTTGCTTTAAATATCTATATTAAATAGCTCAGCACTTCTACAAACTTATAATGCAAATGCTTGGACATAGCCAAATACTAAGGACCTGCATTGCAAAAGAGCTGTCATATACAAGGAACCTAAATCGAAAAAAGAGCTAGCTAATACAAATTCTAATTCTTTTACAATATGAACAGATCAGTGTTTCTTTATAAATTTATAGATAAATAATTCAGTCAGGTTAAGTTACACCGAAGATCCAAAGGGATCTACTTGAGCCTATTGACCCATTGTGCTGTTGTATAGTGAAAAAACTCATGATTTTAATCGAGGAACAACTTGTTTATCCAAAAAATAACAGACCTTAAGAATTGCAGAGAATTTTTTGCTATGCAAAGATATAAATTTTTTACTCCAACGTCATCACCTCCCAAGAAGGGGTATTACATCCCGTGACTAATGTAGAAGCTATGGTGATGAATAGGAAAAATAAACCGATTCTTTTCTATTGACAGCTAACGTAGAATAAAATAAAAGAACGATTATATTAGTTTACTGCCGGCTAAAAGATAATACCATATGTCTTCAGGGTTCCACTATCAATTTCAGAGCAATATGTATTATCGCAAAATTGGCTAAAAGAAATCTGATTATTTCATGTATGTATATAAATATAAAATAAATATATATATCATATAATATATAATATATCTGTTTCTTTAACTCATATTTAGAATATAGGGCGCATAATGAGTTTTAAGGAAGCAGATTGCTAGAACGCCTGGCCTTGATCTCGGGTAGGTGGGAGGATTGCTATCTACACTTCCAAGCTGGTGTTTGCTTGTTTTTATTTGTGAGTAATAGTAACTTTTGCTCATACTCTGCATAATGGTGATCAGTCTGTGATCCACCATCTGCGGATTATAGTGAAAATAGTGATAGGTACTGATGGTAATTCTTCCCGAAATTTATACAATTGTTATAACTCATTATAACCCATATAACTCATAGTGCTACTCCTAGTATATACATAGTTTTTTATTTTTAAATGATTTATTTTGTTAAAATATTCTCTTTTTTTTAAAACAAACATCAAAGACTTTTAAAGAAATGGTGTACATAATTGACATTTTCATGGCTTAATATACTAATACTACTATGCCATATAGGACATGTTAGTGGCATTTATTGACTTCTATGACTTACAAAATCATTTGAAATTTTTTTCCCGCTAAACCATTGCGGGTAAAACACAAACAATTCGAAGCAGAAAATTTATTCGTTAAACAATAATAAACGCTAAAACAACATTCATAAAAATCTTCACTGAGATGTGCATTTCTACTATGACTTATCGTGGGTAGATAATAAAAGATACACATTTTTAGATATACCGCATATCCGATGAAGCAATTTGCTTAGATGCGAACTCAGCAAATAAGATACTTTAAACAAAAGCGTTGATGTGTGCAAACAAAATGTTAAAAAAAAAAGAAAAAAGAAAAAGGAACCATATAAGTTATGAATTTCAAAGGTGAATAAACGTTTTTACAAGTAAACTCAAGATAATGACAGACATATCCGAAAGGTTCAACGTAAAATCCTAAGGTAGTAATTAAAGAAAATGAGGAAGTTTATATTGTGTAATATAAGAGAATGATAAGAAAGCTTATAATTTATGTACATTATATGTAAATAAAAAGATATAGTATATATCACAGTCATTTTAAAGTTTAACTATAAAGAGGTATAAAGAGGATGTGTTAATAATCTAATACGTGCCTGCGATCAGTTCAGAAAAATGTGATATAACAAGTATACTAAATATTGAAAAAGAAACATTTTTATATTTAACTTAGTTTTCATTATATCATATTCATATTGAGTCTTTTACTCTTTGATAGCTGGGGAGTTTCTACAGAGTCTTACTCTTCTCATTGATTAATTTATGTATTTTTCAAAAGCTTCGTGATTATTCAATGACTGATCTAAGATCTGCGTATCGCCCCGTGGATAATAATGGATTAATATCGATATCCCGGGCACTACGATTTCAATACTCTCAACAATATTTTCCACTACAATCCATGCCAATATACACTTAGTTTAGTTTTAGAGATATCAGAACTTTAATTTAAAAAAAATTAATTTAAAAAAACCTGTCGCGTCTACTTGCTATACCCGTTGTTTATGCAATCAATGTAAAAATCGGTCCGTACATCGGTTGATCAGATGTTGTGTATGAAATGAAATGAAATGTCACGCAAATGAAACTGGATAGGGTACAGACTCAGTACATCAAATATTAATATTGTTCGATAGAGACTAAGGTGAAACCCGTGAGGCTCTGCACGTCGCGGTATACCAACGATGACTTCAATAAAAACAGTGTAAGCAAATTGAAGGATACAAATTATTTATGGAATAATAACAATTTTACTTAACAAACACTGAGGTTTTAGAAATCATAAGGTTCTATTTTACTTAACAAACACTGAAGTTAAGGTTTTAAAACCTTACGGGTTCTAGATGGCTCTGTGTATCGACCAAAACAAATTATTCATGGATGCAAATTATTCATGGAACGACATCGATACATATTTCAAAAATAGTGTTCAATAGTGTTAGTAAGGTAGACTCTTCCTAAAAGAAGCGAATCACAGAAATACACAACAAGAACCAATATTTATTTATGAACATATAGTGTTCAGGAAACAATTGATCCGAATATTGAAATGTACAAAATTCTTTCTTACCTGAAAGGATTCGGTTTTCTTCTAAGTAGAAAATATAAAAGAAGAGTGGGATGTATTCATTTAAATCGCAGTAATACTTCAACTGAAAACGAACTCTACTCGAAGCTACATAATGAAATACTTCTATTAATTTAATAAATTAATTTGATTAATTTTTATTTTTTATAAAGCTATTATATAAACTATTATATCTAATCAAAAATAGTTACAAAGTTAGCAAAATAAAATGTATTTTCAAACAATTTTTTGTTTAATAAAAATATAATTTACAACTTTTATAAGTATCTCAAGTTTATCGCTAGATAGATACGATATGTAGGGTATCACCATGGATTACATTGGGTAAAAAGTTGACTTGATTAAATAGACACAATAGTATAAACAAAATGATATTCAAATGAAATGTGCAGTAAACATTTTAATTAATGGCGTTAAAAGATAATATTTACACATAAGATACTTTTTTTTTATTTTATGAACATGACGAAGATTTATAGCTAGAGTCGTCA